>NC_056734.1:401377991-401635491 GCF_019279795.1 Protopterus annectens | reverse complement strand
CAAGCAAAATCCCAAATTGCTATGGTGAAGCCTAAGGCTGTAGGCATATAATAGGACAGTGCAACACTGCAATGGGGTTAGTAATGCAAAGGCATCTGGAATCTCAAGACAGGGAATGGGGTAATGTATTCCCAGATAGGCTCATCCCTCTCAAGCAATGTTTCTAAAGGGTCACTTGAAAAACTAACTTGAGTCTTCGAGGGGGAAAGAAATATCATGAAAGGGGGATACTGCCAACCCAGCTATCTGGAATTTTGTAAATACTTGTATGTCATTTGTAAATATCAACATGATTCATATAAGATACTTGTGTTACAAATGTATTAGAACTGTATGTCAGGTATATATCAAACTGCTGGTACAGAAGTGTGTGTTGAAAAGGTTTTTGGAAAGTGCTTAAAATGTAACCACAGCATGCCCTACTGGAATAGAACAGAAATGTACCTGCCCTATTGTAACTGTTTAGATGTATATATTTTAACAATGGAAACTGGAATACAGAAGGTTAATTTCAGAAAAATAGATGAAATTAAATTACTTTATGGCCAGGCCATAAAAATATGGTATTGTTCAGTTTCAGTGCAGCACGAGATACAATGTCTAAAACCAGAGAGCTTTCTATATCGTCTTTGAAGTGTTTTATTGTTTTATGACTTCAACCATTTGCCAAAGATCTGAGGTCTATGTATTTTCATAGGTAGATGCTAAATACTTCTAGCTTCCAGCAGTGGGGGATCACCTGGGATAGAGTCAGATGACAACAAGTGAAGTCATTCTGCAAGCTATCCAAGCAGTAATATTTGAGATATTAATTTAAGAACTCTGTGAACAAAATTAGCATTCTGCATTCTGTCTTCGACCAGACAAGATCCATTCATCACACATCTGCCATGCTATGAGTATGTAAGTCTCAGGAACAGTATAATTCTCTTAGATACAGTCAGGAATATAGCAACACTCAGTTTAGATGTTTTCTTTATTTACTTGAGACTGTCCTGCAATGTAGTTTTAAATATTTCCTGTGATTTTGAACTCTGGTGTCACTATAATTATATACTGAGTATTTTCTTGTTCTTTTATTACTTATCATTAAATATATATTAAACTTTTCATTGTGGCTGATCTGCCTAGAGATATTTAAGTTCTGAGAGTACTTGCATATTTATTCGGTGACACTGTGGGCCACTCCTAATGGCCTTGCTCTTGGTCAACCTAACATTTGTATTAATAGTGACGATACACAATAATATTGGACACCCTTTGTTAAGGGCCTTAAAGTAGCTGATAAGGAGATGGCAGGTGGCAGTGGTAACTACCTTATAGGCTGGGCAAAAGGGGGCATAGCTAGTAAATCTGTGCCAGACTTTCGCAGGTGTGTGTGTGTGTGTGTGTGTGTGTGTGTGTGTGTGTGTGTGTGTGTGTGTGTGTGTGCATGTGCGTGCCTGTGTGTGTGTGTGTGTGTGTGTGTGTGTGTGTGTGTGTGTGTGTGTGTGTGTGTGTGTGTGTGTGTGTGTGTGTGTGTGTGTATAAATCAAACCTCAAAGAGTATGTGTGTCAGGTACTTAGGCAGGGGCAGGAAGCATTGGCTAGACAGAGGTCTTGGCTTGGCCACTCAGCTGAGATCTCAGTGCTATAGCTGTACCAGCGGAGAGTCTTACTGAGTTATATACCTGTGGAATGGTCTACCAGGCACGATAGTTAAGAGAGAGAATTAACAGAAGCATTCATGTGGCATGATATAAGCTTAAAAGAGATAAGAAAGAATGTGAGGATGAAGGTAACACGATATGTTAATGCACCAGTACAAACTAGATAGGTTTGTTGTGGTATAACATAATACAAATCTGTTGTATATGCATTAAAGCTCTCCAGGTTCCAGTGGTCAGGCGACAAGTAATAAGACCTGCAAACCTCAGCTTTAGTCATTGCAAGATGTGAAAACAGTACCATAAAGGCTTGCACATGCACACTGTTTAGGCATGGCACTCTTCAGTCTCACTCCTGCCGTCATACTCACAGACTTTAAACTTCTCATCTACTTATACTCATGTGCATCTTTCAAACATAATTTCAAATGCCTTAACCCTCTCCCTTACATTTGGAAATATTGAAATCAAAGCTCACTTACCAACTTTTCATATTTCCTTAAGCAAAAAAAAAAAAAAAAAAAAATCACAGTTTCTAAATGCTTAGCTAATTTTCATTTATTTTTGTTAGCTAGTAAGTGGACTGACTCAGACAAGAGCATTTTAATATGATACAAACAATATATACCAAATAAAATACAGTGGATTACTACAGATTCACAGCAGTAGTGAAAACATACTAAACCATCACTTATGTAAACTGCAGTGGTGAGTTTACAAAAACCCTCCCTGTTTGTAAGATTACCAGCAACTCCTCTTTCTTTACAAACTACAGAATAGCATTAAAGTATGAGAAAACAAACAACATGTTAATTGATCCCCTCTGCCTGTGATGCAGGCCCTTAAGTGTACCTCACAGCTTTCTGTGAAAAAGTTAAAAACTTCATACAGCTGGGAGTGATCCCTTTACCATATCAACACCAAATTACATCTTTTTCAGTGAAAACAAATTATTTACATTTTTTTTATTTTGTTGGTAAGAGAGCTGCAGCCTCCTGCTGTAGCATCACTAAAGGCAGAGAAGGCAAAGCAGCGAGGGTTTAAGTTAACATGCATGTGTTACTATACTTCATTGCTAAAATGTACATCACTAGACTTGTTTCTAGCCATCTTTAAGTTTATATTTATTATAAAAACACAAAAAGAACTTCCAAGGAATATAAATCCATAATTATATTTATTATTATATATGCATCTGCTATTAGAAGATCCATTTTATCAGAAAATAGGTTACATTTTTTGTCTGTTCAGTTTCTTTTTGATTTGGACATACCTTTAAAATGACACAAGAAAGTATTTGCATACATCAACAAGCTGTTTTGACTTCTTTCTTCAACATCCCTGTCACTCGTCTTGTATATCTACAGCCTCCTTCTTTACTAAGCTGTCTTACAATGATAATGACATTTGAATAGGCATGCAGATTATACAGACAATAATGAACAAAACAACATTCATGTTCAGGTTGCCGTGTATCTAGAACTAGTTCTGGAAATGTGACCTGATCTTGTAATGTAATAGTTAGTACTGGGTTTAGGAACAGGGGCAGTCACAGTTCAATGTTCTGCTTTAGGACTCTTGGGGATATTCTCAGGAACAGGGTTATTTGCTGGAATGTCCTCTGGAACTGGAACATTGGATAAGTGACTCTGAGAACTAGTGTCTTTATTACAGGCAAGATGCTGTAACACTGGCTCAGACACTGGCAATAAATGCTTCTGATTCTGCATAAATTCTATCCCCTGTGATTCCACAATGTACAGTTTCAGCTCTTGACACAAACTTTTCACAAATCCAATCCGATCAAAACCTTTTGCTGTCTGCATCCTCACTATCTCTCCTTCTTGTAATGGATTAATTGGTTTGCTGGTCTTATCATGACATGACTTCTAGGACAAACACCTTTTCAAGAGTTGAGCTTTCACTGCTTTGTTGTTCTTAGCACATAGAACCAACAAATTGCTACTGATTGTTTGGGCAGTTCTGGTTTTCGCAACAAAAGTCTTTGACAGGAGAACCAACATGATTATCATGAGGAATGTTTCTGAGATTCAGGACATTTAGTAAACCATCAGTATTGTCTCGTTTTGATTTTTTCAACAGCTGTTTTGCACTTTGAACTGCATGTTCCACCAAGCCATTTGACTGTGGGTATTCAGGACTACTCGTAATATGAATAATGTCCCATGTTTTAGCAAATCTCTTGAACTGCTGACTTGTAAACTGTGCATCAATGTCAGAAATGAGTTTGTGCAGACTACCATGGACAGTAAAATGTCTCTTCAGCTTAGTAATGACAGCATTGGACATGAGAGTAGGAAGTAGGTCAATCTCTACAATTTGAATAAGAGTCTACTAATACCAAGTAATGTTGACCATTCCACTCAAAGATGCCAGTAGCTACTATTGACCAAGGTAGTTCAGGAATATGGTTTAATTGAAGTGTTTTTTTGTTGATGTGGTTTAGTACTTTTACAAACAAAACAAGATGAGAGTATTTTCTCAATGTATTTTGACATAGAAGGCCAACATACTAGTCCTCTCCCCCTTCTTTTTGTAGAATCAGTTCCTGGATGGCCACGATGCAAGATCTTAATGTATTTTTTTGCAAGGATTTTGGAACAATAACTTTTGAACCTTTTATGATGATAATATTGTCAGACAAAATCTCATTTCTGTAAGGAAAATACTGCTGCAGTTCTACTGGTAAACAAGATTGCTGTGTGAGTTCTAAGCTCATCAAGACACGTATAAGAAAAATTCCTCACTTCCATGACTTCAAAATCAGGTTTCTCATTTTCATGCTGTTTTGTGTTTTTTTCTGGGTGATCTGGATAAGGTATCAGCAAGATAAAGAGGTTTGCTTTTTGTGTAAACAAGATTGAAATTGTACTTTTGCAATTTGAGCATCATACATTGCAATCTAGCAGAAGCTGTGTGCATTGGCTTTCTCAGAATAGGGACTAGAGGTTGGTGATCAGTCTTGATTTGAATATGTCGGCCATAAATATAATCATGGAACACTGAACATGTAAACACAGTTGCCAAGAGTTCCTTCTCTATCTGAGCATACTGCATCTCGGTTTGAGTTAGAGTTCTCAGTGCATAGGCTACCGATCTGCTCTCTTGAAGAATGACTGTACCAAGACCAAATTTAGAAGCACCATAGGAAAGAGTTTGTGAACATCATAATATCTTAAAATAGGTGGACTGGCAATTCTCTGTTTCAGGACATCAAATGCTTTTTGGTGTTGTTCTGACCAAGGCAAATATATACCTAGATAGCTGACCATGCCAAGAAAACGTTGTAGGGTTTGGACATTGTCTGGAGCTGGCATCTCGAGAATCATTGTTTGTTTGGAAATATCTGGTTATAAGCCTGAACTGGTAAACAAATGACCAACATAAGTAACTTCTCATAGCCTGAATTTACATTTCTGAGGATTCAGCTTAAGGCTGACTTCACAAGCTTGGTCTAATACTCATTTGAGGTTTCTATCATGTTCAACTTCTACATTATGTCTTACAAGAATATCATCTATTATAATAGCAGGTGGATAGCCAGAAAAAAATTGCTCCTTTGCACAAGAAAAGACTTCACTGGCAGAATTTATTCCAAATGGCATTCTCAAAAATCTGTACCTTTGAATGGTGTACTGACTGTGGTTAACAATGAACATTTTTGGTCAAGTAAAATTTGCCAAAATGAACTTTTTGCATCTAAGACAGAAAAAAACAGTGGCATTTGGCATAAGAACAGCAACTTCTTTGACTGTGTGCATTGGATGATGATGATGTTTTAGTGCTTTGCTCAAGTCTGTAGGGTCAATACATATATTCTAATATCATCTTAGCTTTTTTTATGAACTACCACCATGGAGGATACCCATTCAGTTGGTTCTTCTACTGGACAAATTACTCCTTGCTGCAGCATTCTGTCTAGCTCAGCCTTGACTCTGTCCTGCATAGCTACTGGAACTTTCCATGCTGGTCTGACAACTAGGCTTACTTCAGAGTCTATCTTCATGGAGTACACAACTGGGAGTTTGCCTAGTTTGTCTTAAAAAGATCAGCATAGTCAGAAAAAGTAGGCTGGGCAAAATTTGAGCTGTTATCCTTGACGTTTACATGGTGGACTTCCTTATTAAATGAAAGCAGTCTTTTTTTCAAACTGTCTCTAAGGCCTAATAATGACTGTAGGTATCTCTTGACTACATAAAATTGCAAGTCATGGCTGTTCCCAGGAGGGTAACATGATAGCACTGCTGAGTCCTCAGTTTGAATTTTTTCACCACCATAAGCAGCAAGCTTCGCACATTTTGCCAACTCAAGCTTCTCACCAGCTTTTATTCTAGCAAATGTTTCGGCTGACGTAATGATGCACTTTGAACCAGTATCTGCTTTGAGCTCTACAGGTCTTCCATTAATCAGAACAGTACAAACTACTTCATTCTTTGCCCACATATCTACTGCATTGACTGTTTCACCAAGCACAGACACACCATCAACATAAAAAAATAAGGTCACAGCTTTCTAGTTGATCAGCTTGCCTCTTTGAGTGCTCTTTTTAATAAAAGAATGAACCTCTTTTGATTTACAAAACCTTTTGAAATGATTAAACTTTTTACATCTGTGGCACTGCTGACCAAAAGCTATGCACTTTTCTCTTTTAGGTTCATGATTACTACCACAATTGCGATAGTTGACTATGAGGCTAAGTGGGGGCAAATTCTTTGATTGAGCTGACTCACCTTTGTGCTTCACTGAGCAAAACTGCTTTACAGAGCATGCTCTGGAACTTGGTAGAAAGGCTCAGGGTTTCACTGAAGCTGCCCCACCCTTAGGCCTGTATGTCTTAACCATGTGCTGCATACTATCTGCATTAGCACTGGAAGGTACTGGAAGCATTCTTTTCTCATTTGTAAGCATATTTGTGAGCTTTTCTGTGAAGTCATATATCTGGTAAATCTCTATGGCCTTATTCAAAGTTAAATCACTGTCTTGAAGCAAAATCTTTCTCACTGCATTATATTTAATACCACACACAAGCCAGTCATTTATCAACTCATCTCTTAAATCACCAAATCTGCATGTTTTAGCCTTATTTCTCAAGTTGGTTATATATGCTGCAAAAGTTTCAGCAGGCTTTTGAACTCTTGTGTGAAATATGAACCTTTCCTTTGTAATATTTGTTTGTTGGTTATACATTTCTCTAAATTTATGTTTTAAGCACTCAGGGTCTTTCCGGGTTTCAGCCGGTACCACAATATGGTAGTCTTCTCCTTCCTCTGCATACACAGCTGGGGCATACACAAATTAATGCTCTCTTTCAGTGGCTTCTGAACTAGCTAAATTAAGCAAAATAAATGCCTTTGTATGTGCTTCTTTGTCAGAAAAAGCAGCCTGTATGAAAATATCTGTCTCTTTCTCAAACACTCTCCAGTTTTCTGCAATGTTGTTATCAAACAAAAGCAGACTTGGTGTGTCAAATCCTTCTGCCATGCCCACAAAATGCTTTTGTAATTATGTTCAAATGCACACACACATATATACCCTAGGTAAAATATTCAGCTGCACCATAAACTCTTTGAAATGACCACTTTCTGTGAAATAACTGTATGGTAATACTGCACACACTTACCAAAACTTTGCACACTTTGGGTACTTCAAATAGCTTTAGTTAATGTGAAAAAGTAGCACATAGTGAAAAAATACAGTTGTTTTCCCTTTTTTATACATTTTATGAGATTCAGATATTGTTTCAAACATTTTCGTAATTATTTTGAATATTTTTTTATCAATATTTCACAGTTTTGGACATTTTGTTTAATTAGAAATTTGTTTTGAGCATTCTGAGTGCTTCATTTTATATTCATTGAGTAAATTATCATTTAAGCGAGTTTTAGTATTAGTACCTAGAATTCGTTTCAGACCTGTTTGCGAGTCATGTGAGCAGAGATGATCCACTCTTGTATATTCCTCAAACTTTAACTGTGTGCCTTGTGTGTTTGACTCTGCATCCTATTCCGACACCATGTTGCTCGTGTTATATATCTGCATAAGACGTTGAGGCTTGGATGTTCGTTTAAGTATTTTATTACATGCAAACACATCAGGATGGGGAGCGTGAATATTAAACTTTAACTAAATGACTAACTAGTACATACATGCATGCTTACACCTTGACCGCTGACTACAAAATGGCACTCATGCTTGCAAGTGCTCAATACGTATATGCACGTGCCTGCTGCTTGGAATGCTTCTTAATGGTATATCACACACTCTGATCTACAATCTCACCTTTCCCTACTTTGGAGGAATGTTTTCATTTTCAGGCCTCCTCGGGGATGTCCCTATTTTTGGAGATATGTCTCTATTTTTTGCCTTGATTTACTTCAACATGAAATTTTCTGACTCTCTTTCATCATTGTGATTTTTGAAGCTGCCTAGTGCACAGAAAAATCACAATACATGACTAACATACTAGTGGCAATATTAATTTAACAAATGATCAAAAGTAATTGACCTTATATGATACAGTTTTGTGATACAGTTCATTAAAGTCTACATATTTTACACTGTCTCTTTAATCATGATTTTAATAATGATCTTAATACTGCAGCAAACCCTGCATCAATTGTACAATATGCTGATGATGCTTCCTTAATCTGCTCAGCCCCCACAATCACAGAGCTCCAAGAAAAAACTGAAGTAATCCTCCAAAACATTGAAAGTTACCTAACTAGGCTTGCCAACTTTTCATGTCACAAATTCTGGACATGTACATGAAAGCAAAATGCAGTACCCCCCCCCACACGTGCACCCCCCCACCCACCCACGCATGTGGTACCCCCCCCCCCCACACACACACACACACGCAGCCATTCCAGTGCCCCATTACTTGGTTCTCCACAGTTGCCATAAATACTGTTCAAAACTCTGTGTTCATACTGTTTTCGGCTTTACTTCTACAATGATTACAGATACTTGGATTTAATGTAAAACTTTTATTTCAAATTTTACAGCACAAACACTAATAGCCATTTGCTAAACAAGCAATACAGTCTCTCATAAACATACATAGCTTTAATACTTCTTTGCCTTTAAAACTCACATTCACTGAAACAGCATTGAAACCTACATTCAAAGAAAATGCATCTGGCTGGCCAGTGGTGGATTAAGTTTACCTTTGGGTTTTTTCAAATCATAGCCCCCTTGCACACATTTTTAAAGCCAAGCAAAAAGTTCTTTGATTCACCTTCCTGATTGTATTAAATTTTAATACATAATAATAGCTAGCAGACATGAATTAGCAGCCATCACAACTTTGACTGGTACTGAAACAAAACACATGAACCAATAATGACAAAACTGCCCAATTCAGAACATTTCAACCATAAATGGCCACTCATACTTATGTCATTAAAATCCACCAATATCAATCAATTTGCACAATCTCTGCAGATTGCAGAAGTAAAACATCATCTAAATTCCACATTAAACAAAGAGATCTGCAACTAATGAAAAGTTGCTGCTAGCAAACAATTTTATATTTCAGTGTTTCATCTACAAATCAATGCATGCTGCCTTGAAAAATTGATTGCCTATGTTACGTTAATGGTAAGCTGCCAGTAATATTGCAATAGGAAATGGATGGCAAACTGAAAACAGGTTCATAGGAGGACATACTCTCAGGACTGCAGCCCAACAGACATAGACACACGAAAGTGAGGTCCTGCACCTCTGACTTGTAAAACAGAATAACACTCATTTGCTGTCTGTCATATACATTCAGTCACCACCCTAGCTCAGGAAATATGTAAAACATACTTTTGCAAATATTGTAAGTATATATAAGTAGTTGACCACGTGTGTCATACAATTTTTTAGTAAAAAAAAAAATCAAAACAAAACACCAAGAGGTATGGGTGGTAATAAGTTACTATGCATGCATTCATTTTCAGCTGAATGCAGAAAACTTCTCACACATGAAGAGAAACATCTTTTCACAGGGGCTTCAGAGCTGCAGAATTTTTTTTTCTTTACATCAACCAGTACTTCACCTCCAGTCAGAAGTTAGAACGTGACAGAAATATGAAACAATTAATCAGGTCTGAAGGGTTTTCTTGAACTTATTCAGAAGGCTACAGTGAATTGACAAATCTCGGCCCCTGCCCCATTAAAATACAACACAGTATGACTCTAAGTACAGGAATGATTTTAAATCTACAGTCATGCTATCAGTCGTATGCCAGGTTTAGCAATTTTACCATAATATCTGCGACTGAAAGACCAGCATGATGGTATAAAGGCAACTTGGGCACCTGTAGGAGCTGGCAGAGGAGCATAGAAGTATGTATGGCCATGCTGACTGTCTCACTCGTCTTGAGGGGATGGAGGAAGCTGTGGGTCACCACATGAGTGAAACCTAGCAGGAACACCAGATGTTCTGAGCTGAGGAGAAAAAAAAAAATGGAACTTACATGTGCCGCTGCCACAGTGTTGAACTGGAGAAAATTCAGACAGCCAGAGTCTGGACTCGTACTTTGCCTGGGGCTGGGCTTTTCAGCATACGTCTTCTGTTCTTTACAACTCAAATTATGCACACGGGAAGACAGTGAGTAGAGTAGCAGGTGTAAACAGTCGCAAAGACACTGTTTTCGTCATCTGCACCCGGACGCAAAGGGCGTTCTTAAAGAAGAATGCCCATAAAAAAAAAAAATAATTTTTTTTAAACTAAACAAAAATGTGCACACAGTGCACCATTTTTTCTGGACTACATAGGCATTTTCTGTTCTTCCAGACAGTGTCCCTTAATTCTAGATAGTCCGGAAGAATTCTGGACAGTTGGCAACCCTATACCTAACAGTCCAGCAACTTATTCTAAACCCCCCCCCCAAAAAAGAAGCTCATTGTTTTAAAGCATACCTCGATAGTAACAATCTACCTCATATCTGTATTTCCTCTTCCAATGTCACTGCAAGAGAGCCTGTTATATACAAAACTCTTTGGTGTCACGATTTGATAGTGGACTTGATAAACACCTTGCACTATTAAAAAGGTGCATGTCAAACTGGGCTCACTCTATAGGGCCAAAGCATATCTTACTGACCATGCTAGACTTACAACAGCTAGAACCGATCTATTATCGTCCCTTCTATACTGCTCTCAAATATTTACCAGTCTTCACCAATCTGACCTAAATAGACTTGAATCTTGCTATAACAACATTGCAAAATTTGCCACCAATCAGTCTTAAAGATCTCATCACTGTACTGCCCTTCTCCAGCTAAATTGGTTAGAGCTCCCTCATCTTCTCACCCTGAATCAGTTATAGCTGCACACACAGTCTTATACAAACCTGACAACTTACCAGCACTGTCTAATCTTGTTTAACCCTACAGCAACCTAACTTCCCTTAGTCTGCTGATAAACTACTCTTAAAGGTTATCAAAGCACAAAACTCTCATGGCATGTCCTTGTACTCCCAAATCATTGCCAAACAATGGAACTCTCTTCATATCCTGCTCATCAATGATGCACATACATTTAAACATATCCTTAAGGAATATTTCTCAAAACAGACTTTGCTCCTGTTCCCACCCAATCTAATCATTTCAACCCACCAATGTCAAACTCCTTTTGTTCCCATTTCTCTATAACTCCTGGCTATTTAAAGTCTTGTTACACTTAGAACATAACTTATCACAAATAATCTGTGGTAAAACTGTTTGTTTAATATGTTTACTTTACAGACACCATGTTAAAAACCTTGTAACTTGAAGTTCTATTTGTATGTGTATTGTATGTACTATTATTTCTTTCTAATATTGGTTATATATCAAATGTGAAAAAAAAAAAAAATAAAAAATAAAAAAAAGCGATGTAACCTTCTTGGAGCTTTTTTCCCTGGGTCTCTGCTGAAATGGGTTTCTTGCCCAGTCAGACACTACCCAATTAACAAATGAAATAAATAAAATAAATAAAAATGTGCTAACATATTCTCTTCATTTTTGACATTGTTTGTTAAACGTCTTTTTGAGTAGTGTCCTACATTCCTACTGGAAGCAGAAAGAGTTAGTTGCTGTTTGATATTCAGACTTTATGCTAATCAGATGACCAGATTTTTCAGCCAGGTGTTGCTATTTTTCAAGGGCCTTTGTTCTTATTTTCAGTGTCTGTTCAGAGGTATGCCTGGGCTAGATTCCAAAGGAATGTATGTTGCTGCTGCAGTGCCTAAGAGGCTTCACGGAAGTACAGACCATTCCAAAAGAGGATTTCTGTGATTTCCTCTTGCACTGTATGCAAATAAGGAACTGTGGAAGTCCTTTTGGATGGTTAATCCTTTGTATTTCTCACTATCCCAAACTATGTGGTAAAAATAATACTAAATGATATGCATTCTATTCTTCTTTTGTCCGTGGCATTGGATGTTGTACCCTAGGGGGTTACACTACTGACTCCAGTTTTGCTAATAGCGCTACCTGCTGGGTAACCACTGAACTGCAAACACTAAAAGGGAAATGCTAATATGTCTATAGTGTTACAAATAACACACATATCCTGCTACTCTGCTTTCCACATTAGAAGTCAAATATAACACCAGTATTTGAGATTGTGCTACCTGTAAAAGCCATGATGGGTATTGCAGGCATAATAACATTTTCTTTGCAATGGCTACAGTACTGTGGCAGGCATACAGATTTTGCAGTACTATCCAGTAGCCAGAAGATACATGTGCTATGCTGTTAAGCAGCTTTCTCACAAGCTATGTAAGTTATAGACTCTGTGGCTGACTTAACATGTGCTGCACTATGCTAAGAATATATATAATGCGAACATTAACACAGAATGTTTATGACTATCATTATCTACTCACAGCTTCATTCATGGTGCAGTAGTACCTGTAACTGGTGCACCTTGTCTCACCACCATTCTGAGGGGGCTGCTACATACAAGGGATTGGGGTAGTCACAAAATCATGGTGGAGGCCCTCTGTAATACTACCGCAATCTCTTGGAATAAGACTACTAATATGGTAATTTTCAAAGTCAGAAATTCTGCACCCAGTACCTTGTTTGCAATATATCCTTAGAGGGATCACAAGTTTCCCATGCCTGCGTAATACTATTATTAGTGGGTTATTAAATATAACAGGCATTTTTTAAATGTTGTATTTCAGTACTATTAATCTGTAGTATGTGTTAACAGGAACATAAAGTCTTTAGTCACTAATGGTACGTAGAAAATGAGGATATAAAACAAGAAATCCCCATTGGTTACTCAGCATTTAGAAGAGTGCATTAATGAACAGAATGAGTCTATTAAAATAATTAAGGGCTTACTAAAACATGTTTCTATGCCAACAAAATAACAACAGCAAACAATTTTGCAGAGGATCTGATTTTATTCCCTTTCCTAACTATGGCCATATTGTTTCTAACACTGGAAATAAGAGCAGCTTTAGCAATTGCAGGGCCTAATTTAAACCATATTGGTGGTGCCTGTCAGCTTACTCCCCTCCACTTAGTACCTCAACCTTCCATCCATACTGTCTTCATGGACTTAAGACTATTTCAGATTAGATATCAGGAATGTATTGTATTACCACATATTAAATTTTGCAATAAGACATGTTTAAACAGAAGTAAACCATTGAACTCCTGAATTTCTCCCAGCTCCAATATAACCTGTAGTTCTTATCTCACTGTCTGTTAATTCACTCAGACAATCAATAAATGGCCTGTTTAATGGTCCACTGAGGCACTGTGACTACGTGGTGCTCTATCAGGTAGGTGCATCCTCGCTTACCAATAAACATATTCCCAGACTCCTACAGTGCTACCTGATCACATGAATTTGAGTAGGTACCCCCTCAACTCACACACACACTCACACTCATGCTCACTTTCACTCTCAAACTCACTCACTCACTCACTCACTCACTCACTCACTCACTCACTCACTCACTCACTCACTCACTCACTCACTCACTTTCTCTCTGTTCTGTCTCCCTCCTTTCTTTTTTCTCCTTGTTTGACCCGTGCCTCATTCTCTTTCACATTCAGTGCTGAACAGTATTATATATATTAGTATGTAAATTCTTTACTCTTTGTATATTATTTTATCTATAGTAACATTATACTATATGATGTTATGGTGGTGTAAATCTTACTGACTAAATTCTTGTATCACATCTACTTATGACTGTTCATTTTAGCTACATTTTATCCTGACTTATACCTCTCTGAATGTCTGCTTTTAAATTATGAATGTAGCACTGATATGGAATACAATTTAATGTCCCTTTGGTTGTATTTCACCCATGGTGAGCAGAAAAAAATGGGCTAGTTGGATCAGTGCTCTACCTTGGTTAACATACTCTAAATAAAACAATAAAATAAATAAAAGATACCTTGTTAAGTAACATAAGTGGCCTTAGTACTATTGGACAGGGCAAAATCCTTATAACATAACTGTTGTTTCAAATTTCTTTCTTTCTTAAACACTAAATGGGTTTCATCACCTACAAGGTTTTTAACTTCATTATCAGATGTTAGAATATCCAAATTTCTTTCAATAATCTTTTGAACTTGTGTAGGTGATAAACCCCAAATCATTAAAGTCAGACTTGTTATTTAATTCTAAAATTGATGAATATAAAACTGTTTATTCTTTTTATAAAGTTGATGAACTTGTTTGTGATTTAAGAGCTGAAAAGACAAAAAACTATTAAGGGATAAACAAGAATATGAAAAAGGGTGTGCATAGCTAAATCCACCTAGTGTTCATAGTGCCCCATCAGGGAATGATTGGCAAAGTAACCCTGACGGGATTGAAGTTACAGGTGAACATGATGAGGTGGAGCATGTTAGAAATGAAGCAACCCCTTTACAACAACCCCCCCTTGAGGAGATCTGAGAATTTGCTGAACCACAGGGGAGTCAATTACACCAATTATGCCCCTATGACCTACATCCACAGGGGGAGGGGGAGAGGGTTGAGGAGGGGCAGGAAACTGGTAGAGTCCATACTACCAGTTTATAATATTGTCTACAACTCTTTGAATGACTTCAAAATATATAACTATAGTGATATGGAAGTCACAGAACAGTGGGGTAACTTATTTCAAAAGGGGCTAACCTTTGTCCCTGCACAAAACGCTAAAATTGACAATGTGTTAATTCAACTTAAATCTTACACAAGGAAACTTAATTTTAATTTTGTATTCAACACTAGTAGTAGAGTTGTTGAAGGGAATTGTGCTAAGAGACCAAGCACTTTCAACCCCCCCCCACACCCTTATATCAACATTTTTGAGAGCCTTTGTGAAATAGAAATAAGAAAGTTAATTTCCAGGCCATTCCCTTATACTAAGAACTTGAATAGGGATGAATGGAACGTATTATCAAAGATATCCGGGAATAGTGGTATACGGGTCATGAAGCCTGATAAGGGAGGGGGGCTTGTTGTCATGAATACAATTGACTATGTCAGTAGAATGCTTGCAATACTCTATACAGATGCATACAAAAAAGTGTCTAAGAATGCAATGAATGTGGCAATGCGTAAAATTGACCTTGCCCTTGAATAGTTATTTTTGAATGACCAAATTACTGGGGCAGAATATGTATACATGAAAGTTGCATATCCTAGGGCATCTACCATCTTTGGAATACCAAAGCTCCACAAGAATCCTTCTGACCCCCCATTGAGATCTATAGTTGATGCAAAGGCCTCAAAAACATTTTTTTTATTTCTAAATACATTGACAAGCAAACTAAGTGGGTATTTAAAAAATATTCATATCTACTGAAGGATTCTTGGGATTTCTGATGAGTGTAGGAGATAACTTGTATTCAGAAGACGCTATTTTTGTTATGATTGACATAAAAGATTTATTTTCTGTGATTCCCCCATGACACTGGAATAGATTTTTTTTTTCAATTTCTTTTTTTACAAATGGATTTGGGGCACAACAAATGTCTAACCTTGGGTAGCCTTATGGAACTGTTGGAAAATTTCATCTGGTTTGAGGGACAACTCTTCAAACAGAAGAATGGGGTAGCAATGGGTGCAGCCTGCACCCCGATATTTGCAAACATTGTCATGGCATACTGGGAAGTTAATTTTTTTTTATATCCCAGTTCAAGGACTGTTAGTCCCTTTACAAATGTTTTTTAGACAACATTATTATTTTTTGGAGGGACACTAATGAAAGGTTGCAACAGTTCTGTAAGTATATAAATGAATCCATAGAGTTCTTGAAGTGTACCATGGCAGTTGACATGGAACTTTCTAGATGTTAGTATTAAAAAGAACAGGAAGAGTCGTAAGTCTGAGTCAACACTATACAGGAAGCTGACTTACTCGAACTCCCTCTTGCACTTTCACAGTTGGCACCCTCTTCATCACAAGAGGTCATTAGTCAAGGGTCAGTGCATAAGGCTGGCACATATGGTTAGTGAAGACAGCTGTTTTGTATCACAATGTGGTAAACTTTGGGAGATGTCTAGAGGGGGTTACCCTAGAGATTGTCTTTCTAGTACTTTTGCAGAGGTTCAAAGGAAGAGAATTGATGGGACTTATATACCCCTACTTGGGACATTACAAAACCAAGTAGTACTAAAACCACCAAATCATGAGAATGAAACCAGTTTTAATAAGGCCGTTATTATCCCATATTGTTTGCAATTCAATAATATAAGTGCAATCATACACAAACATTGGACCATATTTGGTGGTCAGCAAGACATTATTGATAAGGCAGGGGAAAGACCTATTGTAGTTTACCAGAAAGATGTATGCATCAAAATGATGTTGGAAAGAACAGTGTATGAGGCTACCAATAGTAAAATGATGAAGTGTGGTCATTGTAAACAATGTCAAAATATTTTGGAAGGTAAAGAAGTAGACATTTGGGGTTATGACACTGTGAATTTAAAAAGGAACTATTACTGTAACAGCAAGGGAGTGATATACGTGACAAAGTACCAACAATGTAAAGGATTTTACATTGGGAAAACTGTTAAGACACTTAAAAAACAGGATGTATCAACATTTTTATGACATTGCAAAAAAAGATGAACACCATGCTTTATACAGGCATACTAAGGAATATCCACATCACACTTTTAAAGTCATTGTCATTGACAGTGTCCAAGAATGACCTAGAGGTGGACCTGTAGATCTGTATGTAGAGTACCAAGAGTTAAAGTGGGCATTTTAGATGTAATGTTGTGAACAAACCTGGGTTTAATGAGACTGTATTCATGTCTTGTTATCTTAAGCTAAAATCAATGCTTGCTATTTAGTTTTGCATTTTGTAATTACACCTTAAATCTGTTTTATGGCTTAAAAAGTTTTTTAAGGTAAAGGGTCAAAAGTTTAAAAAGTTATTAAGCATTTTTACACATGATATCTTTAAGGAGAAAATGTTACTTATGATCTAGCCTTGTTTTTTAATTGAGTCAGTCATGTGACATTTTAACTGCATTTAGGCTGGCTTTTTATCGTTTTGTGTTATTCTGAAGAAGTTGATATAATTCTTGGATGAAAGCACTAAATGAGAAATGAACAGTGTGTGCACTACAGGTGCTTCAGGTACTTTCTTTTTTATTTTTATTTATAACTTACCAGTAAACATATTCCCAGACTCCTGCAGTGTTACCTGACCTACCTGAACCTGAGGGGTCTATATTAGAACGTTGAAATTTCATTATTTCAAATGTTCTAACATCGACCCCTATTCAGCGAATGCTGAAAATAGTGAAACAAAAGATAACCAAATTTTTTCCTAGGAAAAGAATTCGGTTGTCCGTTTCTGTCATTTTGCTATTTTCAGTGCTGTGGTGGAAAGTTACGGGTCGGGTTCAGGTAAGTGTGCGATTGGGCATGGGTTAGGTGAGTTAGGGTTAGGGCGTGAGGGAGGTATGTGTGCGATTGTGTGGATGTGAGGGTTAGGGCGGGTTAGGTGAGTTAGGGTTCATAGGTTCATAGGTTCATAGGTTCATACTAGGCTATCTGCCCAAGGGCATTTATAAGCCTAGCCCATAGTTATGTGGCTTTCGCCACCCCTTTAGTTTGAATAAAAACTATGCCTATTATTTTGCTGTGCCTCTGTCAAGCAGTGACACTGAAGTAATCCCTGGGGTATATCTGCGATCTCCCATCCATTGGTCAAGATTCCTCTTGAACAAGGCCAGTGAGGTGCTCTGCCTCACATGTACCGGGATTTTGTTCCACAGCATAGGGAGTCTCTGGGTGATGAATCTGTCCCTCCAGCACGTTCTATTTATAACCATGTCAAAGTTTAAGTCTCCCGCCCTTGTGGTTCTGAGGGATCTAGATTTTTTGAGGTGAAGCATATTCATCAAATCTGGGTTTGACATGGCCTTATATGTCAGGCACAGGTCACCTCTGAGCAAGCGGTATGAGACTGAATAGAACTGGAGTTCTTTCAGTCGGGCAGCATAAGACATATTTTTGAGACCCTTTATCCTATTGGTGAGGAACTTTTGGGGCCTTTCAAGCTGCAGCAGGTGTCTGGTCAGATACATTCCGAACGGGGCATTGTACTCAATCATAGGTCTAATGAGTGATGAGCACAGGGGGACGATGACCTCCCTTGATCTAGATGTGAATCCTTTCATGATCAGGTGGGCGATATAGAAGGTTTTCCTAACTACTTTAGCAACATGAGTGTCAAACGAAAGGCTACTGTCAACCTGGGTCCCCAGATCCCTGATGACTTTTTCTGTGCTCAGTGGATTGCCACCTATATGGTAGCTAGGGGTAACCTTGTTTTTCCCAAAGGGTATGACTATGCATTTTTTGGCGTTTAACTTCAGGCCATGGCTCTGGCACCAGTTATCCATTTCTGTGAGGCCCTTCTGGAGGATATCTGAGTCAGATGTGTTTTCGACTATGGCGCCCAGTTTGCAGTCATCTGCAAACTTTGTCAGCCATAACCCTCCTGTGTTTGCTTGTACTTCAGAAAAGTAGATGCCGAACAAGAGTGGACCCAGGACTGAGCCCTGTGGGACACCACTTGTGACAGGCTTTGAGTCTGACATGGCTCCAGCAACTCTGACCCTGTGGGTTCTGTCACTTAGCCAGTTTGCAACCCATCTTGTGATGTATGGGTTTACATTCAAGCTGATGAGTTTTTTGATGATACCTGAGTGGGGTATTGTGTCGAAGGCCTTCGCCAGGTCGAGGTAGGCTGTATGGACTGCCTTTCCCTCATCAATGGCCTTGGTGACTGTCTTGAAAAAGTCAACCAAGTTTAAGAGGCAGGATCTGCCTTTGACAAAGCCAAACTGGGTTGGATCCAAAGTCTGCAAGTTCCCTATGTCTTTATTTATGAGTTCCATTATGATCCTCTCCATGGCTTTGCAGATAAGGCTTGTCAAGCTAATGGGGTGGTAATTTCCAGGGTCGGTGGAGGCACCGCCCTTATGAAGTGGGACCACAGTCGCCGTGCGCCACTCCTTGGGTACGTATCCTGAGGTGAGGCTAAGATTAAACAGCTGTCCTAACTGTGGGTTTAATTCCTCGTTGAGTTCGTGAAGCACACAGCCGGGGACACCATCTGGTCCCATGGATGCTGTGTTTTTTGCCTTAGTGAGGGCAGTTCTCACCTGGGCGTTGGAGATGTTTGGGGGCTACAATCCTCCGGAATAGATATCTCTCCTTTTGGGGGAGAAGTTTGCACTGAACCTGTCAGCCAGTATGTTGGCAATGTGTGTAGGTTCAGTAATTTTCACATCATTTTGAACTAATTCTGAGCATATCTGGGAGTTTCCTCCTAGGTTTCTAACATAGCTAAAGAAGGCCTTATGATTGTCTTTAGAGTCCTTGGCGATTTTTCTCTCAAAATTTGCCTTGGATGATTTTATGAGAGCTCTTAGTTTTTTACTTATAATGATCAAAGGTGTCTTACCTTTCAAGGATTTTGCTCTATCTTGTAGTAGCTTCCTCCTTTTGTTGTAGAGCTTGTTTATGGCTGGGGTCCACCCGACTGGACACTTGCCTTTGGTACAGAGAGTCTTAGTTTTGTTTGGGATTGCCTGATCCATGCAGTCCTGTAGGTGCTGATAGAAGGCATTTGTAAGTGATTCAGCGGTTTGAGTAATGTTTACCACTGGCTCAGGGGCCTTAAAGGAGACCACACTAGTTTTTAGAAGTGTGAAATCGGCTTTTGAGAAGTTTTTCACTGTGGTCTTTTTGTTTCAGGTGGGGCGGGATGAGGACCTCCAGCGAGATTAGTTTATGATCTGATCTCACCAGTGAGGGGTATACTTCGGTGTTGAACATTTTGATCCCATGTTCATGATGATGAGATCAAGTATGTTTTCTCCTCTTGTGGGGATGGTGACTAGTTGTTCCATGGCATTTGAGTTTATGAACTCCAGGAATCTTTGGGTTAGAGTGTTCGGGCTTGAGTAGTGTTCCCAGTCTATATTAGGGTAGTTGAAGTCACCTAGAATGATGGTGTTTGGAGATACATTTATCCCCTCCAATGTTTTCAGGAAGGCCATGTGAGGTTCCTGAGTTTGAGAGGGTGGCCTGTAACATGCTACAAATTGCAGAGCAGTCTTGCCTATGGTTAATTGTACCTGGATGGTCTCCGATGCATCGTGCGTTGCCACCAACCTTGAGGTGTGGGTGTCCTTTATGAATATGGACACCCCCCTCCTTTCTTGGTGTTGTCCGGATTTTGGGGCTGGAACGCATGATATGAGGTGAAACCTGTTAGTGCTGGGGTGCTCTCAGGAGCCTTGAACCAGGTTTCTGTCACAGCACAGACATCGATGTTCTCCATATTGAGAAGGGCCTCGAGTGCGTGCATCTTGAGATTGAGACTTCTGGCATTGAGCAGCATTACCCTTAGTTTTTTCCTTTTTGGTGTTCTAGGGTGGTAGGTTTAGAATTTGAGCCTTGCCTAAAAAGGCACTATGGGGTGGCAAGAGCCTTTGCCAATATCCGGAAGCCCAGGGGTGACAGGTGCAAGCCATCCCTTGCAGCATGTCATCCCAGGCAGACAGACATTGGATCCCCTTTGAATGACACCAGAATTTAAGCCAATTATTAAAGCTGATCATCTTATCACTGTATTGTGGCATCATTCTAGGTGAAGGTAGGATACTGCTCAAGGTCAGGGTCATACCTGCCTGGGCTACATAATCAGAGAGCTCCTCGATGTCCCTTTTCATGTAGTCCAAGGAGGTACGTCTCAGGTCGTTGACACCAGCGTGGACAATGACTGAGTCGTACTTGTACCTGCTGTTGAGAGACCTGAGTGCTTACGTTATGTGGCGGATTCTAGCGCCCAACAGGCAGCTTACTGTGACCTTCTCCTTACTCAGTCTGGTGAGTGGGACGTCAGTGTGTCTGACTATGGAATCACCAATGACAAGTGTGTCTGGCATTTTGTTTGGCCTTAAGGGCTGTGACTGTTTGACACTCTGACTGTGTGGTCTATGTGTTGCATGTGTTGGGTCGTGAGGTGGTAGTTGTCTGGGTGTCTGCTTTGGTGGCCTCTGCTGTTTTGGTAAATTTTTGATCAGAGCCTCCGAGTATGTCTTTGTGTGAGTATGTGTATGATTTGAAGTTGTGATGGTACTATGTGTGACTGGGTATGTATTGTGTGTGGTTACCTTCTCCTCCTGTCTGGTCTTGCCAGTCCTATGTTGAGAGAGCTCAGCCTCCAGTTTGGCCGTATAGTTGCATCTCTCGCATGTATTTGTGTTTTGTGGGAGAAGGAGAGGATTGTCTGTGTACATGAGGCAATTGTAACATTGCCTCAATATTCCCAGGTTCACCAGTTGAGCTGGAGAGGACACTAGCAACTG
Organism: Protopterus annectens; assembly: GCF_019279795.1. Classification (NCBI taxonomy): domain Eukaryota; kingdom Metazoa; phylum Chordata; order Ceratodontiformes; family Protopteridae; genus Protopterus; species Protopterus annectens. The sequence continues at coordinate 401,613,989 of NC_056734.1, read as the reverse complement.
ATCCCTTGACATACTAGAAGTAGTAGATAAAGAGACTTTCAAAGGACTCGGGAAGTGGGTTTTAGGCTGGTGGGGTACTATCTATAATAAGAGTGCTTTATCAAGGTGCAAGTACTGTATGAGTAAGTGCTAGGCTTTACAGATAGAGAATAGTCTACTTGGGAATCAAGTAGAGATGAACTTTTCAGTTATAGGATATGCTGGTTAGATCAGCAGTACAGCTCCAGGAAGGTAGTTCTAAGGGAAAATTTGAAGAGTGGAATTTAGATGGCCCGAATAGTTTAACCTTGTTTAACCACTGCTGCTCTTGTGTGCAACAGTGGCAACTCCACGCTAAATCGCGCTAACGCGCGTTTAGCATGTTTTATAGCAGGGGGCTGAAAGGAGCTAGGAATTGGCCCAAAACGACCAATGGACTACTAGTTTCTGGCTGAAACTTCACCAAATCGGACAAAAAGGCTGCTCAGTGCTTCCCACTCCCACTGGTAAGCAAAGAAACTTACCTCCTTCCTAATAAGGCAATGGATCAGTAACAGGAACTAAAAACAAAGCCCAGGGATCAGCAACTCTGAAACTGGACTACTCTAGTTCAGTAACGCGGGAAAACAAGAGATTTTTTTTTTTTTGTTTATTTTTTTGTTTTTTTACAGAGACAAGGAAAAAAACAGATAGTAAATGCTATAAATGCTGTAAATCGGCTAGCGCACTTTAGTGTGTTGCCTACAGAAACAGTTTGCAACAATTAGTAACTTAAAGTGCAATAAACAGTATAAAATGCAGAAATCACTTAAAGTAGCAGTAAAACAGGCGAAATGGGTGTGGGTGAGGTGAGTGTGCGATAGTGATGGACCTTAGGGTTAGGGTTTGGGTTAAGGAAGTATATCCCTCTTTGGTGAGATCAGATCCTAAACTAATCTCACTAGAAATCCACATCCCGCCCCCACCCCAAAAAAAAAAGACCACAGTGAAGAACTTCTCTAAAGCAAACTTCACACTACTCAAGACAGGTGTGGTATCCTTCAAGGCCCCTGAGCCAATGGAAACCACAACCCAAGCTGCGGAAGCCCTTACAAATGCCTTCTATGAACACCTTCAGGACTGCATGGATCAGGCAATCCCAAATAAAACCAAGACTCTTTCCACCAAGGGCAAACGTCCAGTCTGGTGGACCCCAGCCATAAACAAACTTTACAATAAGAGGAGAAAGCTATTACATGACAGAGCAAAATCCCAAAAAGGGAAGGCATCTTTGATCAGTACTAGCAAGAAACTACGATCCCTCATAAAATCATCCAAGGCCAACTTTGAGAAAAAAATTGCCATAGATTCAAAAGACAATCATAAGGCCTTCTTCAGCTATGTCAGAAACCTGGGTGGAAACTCCCAGATATGCTCAGAATTAGTCCGAAATGATACAAAAATCACTGAACCCACAGACATTGCCAACATACTGGCAGACAGGTTCAGCGCAAACTTCATCCCCCTCTCCCCCAAAAGGAGAGATAACTATCCCAACAGAGTGTAGCCTCCCAGACATCTCAAATGCGCAGGTGAAAGCTGCTCTCTCTAAAGCTAAAAACACAGCATCAATGGGACCGGATGGTGTCCCCGGCTGTGTGCTACATGAACTTAATGAAGAACTAAACCCGCACATAAGGCAGCTGTTTAATCTTAGCCTTACCACAGGATATGTGCCCAAGGAGTGGCGTACGGCAACTGTGGTCCCACTCCACAAAGGCGGTGCCTCTACGGACCCTGGTAATTACCACCCCATAAGCTTAACAAGCCTGGTCTGCAAAGCTGTGGAAAGGATCATAATGGAACTCATAAACAAGGACATAGGGGACTTGCAGACCTTGGACCCAACCCAGTTTGGCTTTGTCAAGGGCAGATCTTGCCTTTTGAACTTGGTCGACTTCTTCGAAACAGTTGCCAAGGCCATTGATGAGGGAAAGGCAGTCCATACAGCCTACCTTGACCTTGCAAAAGCTTTCGACACAATACCCCACTCGGGTATCATAGAGAAACTTACCAGCTTAAATGTAAACCCATATGTCACAAGATGGGTTGCAAACTGGCTAAAGGACAGAACCCACAGGGTTAGAGTTGCTGGAGCCATGTCAGACTCCAAACCGGTTATAAGTGGTATCCCACAGGGCTCAGTCCTTGGCCCCCTATTGTTCGGCATCTACTTCTCAGAAGTACAGGCAAACATAGGAGGACTATGGCTGACAAAGTTTGCGGATGATTGCAAACTGGGTGCCATAGTGGATAGTACATCGGACACAGACATCCTTCAGAGGGGTCTCACGGAAACTGATAGTTGGTGCCAGAGCCATGGCCTGAAGTTAAATGCAAAAAAGTGTATAGTCATACCCTTCGGGAAAAACAAGGTAACCCCAAGCTACCATATAGGTGGCAACCCACTAAGCACAGAAGAGGTTATCAGGGACCTGGGTACCCAGGTTGACAGTGGCCTCTCGTTTGACACTCACGTTGCTAAAGTGGTTCGAAAGACCTTCTACATTGCCCATCTGATCATGAAGGGATTCACATCCAGATCAAGTGAGGTCATTGTTCCCCTGTACTCTTCACTTATTAGACCAATGATCGAGTACAATGCCCCATTCGGGATGTATCTCACCCGACACCTGCAGCAATTGGAGAGACCCCAAAAGTTCCTCACCAAAAGGATAAAGGGACTCCAAAACCTGTCATATACTGCCAGACTGAAGAAACTCCAACTCTATTCAGTTGCATACCGTCTGCTCAGAGGTGACCTGTGCCTGACATACAAGGCCATGACCAACCCGGAATTAATGGACATGCTCCACCTCAAAAAATCCAAATCCACCAGAACCACTAGAACAAGTGACTTAAACCTTAGCACGGATATAAATATGATGTGCTGGAGGGATAGATTTATCACCCAGAGACTCCCCATGCTGTGGAATAAAATCCTGGTCTATGTGAGGCAGAGCACCTCGCTGGCTCTGTTCAAGAAAAATCTTGACCGGTGGATGGGAGATCGCAGGTTTACCCCGGGAATCATCTCTGTGCCACTGCTGGACAGAGGCACAACAAACTAATGGGCACATTATTTCTAACATAAGGGGTGGCGTAAGCCACATAACTTTGGGCTAGGCTTATAAATGCCTTAGGGCAGATAGCCTAGTATAAACCTATGAACCTATGAACCTATGGATAGTTAGTGGTGTTTGTACAGTTTAGTGTAGGGTTAGCTGCAAGATTTTGGGTGTATGTGTGTAGATTGCTGTTTGTTTGGTGTGCTTGTGTTGTGTGTATGTGTTTTGGAACAGCAAATTTTTTCCCTAGGAAAGAATTCGCTGTTCCGAATGTTCGATGTTGTCAGTGTTTGCTGAATAGGGGTCGATGTTAGAACATTAGAAATAATGAAATTCCGATGCTCTAATATAGACCCGAACCTGAGTAGGTACCCCCTCAACTCACACACACACTCACACTCATGCTCATACTCACACAATCTCACTCTCACTCTCTCTCACTCTCACTCTCACACACTCACACGCTCACACCCACACTCACTCTCACTCTCACTCTCTCTCAGTCTCACTCTCAAACACTCACACGCTCACACCAACACTCACTCTCACCCTCACTCTCAAACTCATGCCCACACTCACTCTCACTCTGACTCTCAAACTCATGTCCACTCACTCACTCACTCACTCACTCACTCACTCACTCACTCACTCACTCACTCACTCACTTTTCTGTCTCCCTCCTTTCTTTTTTATCCTTGTTTGACCCATGCCTCATTCTCTTTTGCATTCAGTGCTGAACAGTATTATGTATATTAGTGTGTAAATTCTTTACTCTTTGTATATTATTTTATCCATAATAACATTATACTATATGATGTTATGGTGGTGTTAATCTTACTTCTGAATTCTTGTATCACATCTACTTATGACTGTTCATTTATGCTACATTTTATCCCGACTTATACCTCTCTGAATGTCTGCTTTTAAATTATGAATGTAGCACTGATATGGAATAAAATTTAATGTCTCTTGGTTGTATTCCACCCATGGTGAGCAGAAAAAAATGGGCTAGTTGGATCAGTGCTCTACCTTGGTTAATAAACTCAAAATAAAACAATAAAATAAATAAAAGATACATTGTTAAGTTAAGTAACATAAGTGGCCTTAGTACTACCGGACAGGGCAAAATCCTTATAACATAACTGTTGTTTCAAATTTCTTTCTTTCTTAAACACAAAATGGGCTTATCTCCTACAATTTTTTTAACTTCATTATCAGATATTAGAATATCCAAATTTCTTTCAATAATCTTTTGAACTTCTTTAGGTGATAAACCCCATTTTGTGTTTAAGAAAGAAAGAAATTTGAAAATACATTAATGCTATAAGTATGTTGCCCTCTCTAATAGGACTTAGGCCACTTATGTTACCAATAGAAATCAGACAATGCCATCTTTTGTGAACTTATTAATCCATTTAATAAATTTATTCATCCTATTTCAAAGAAAAAAATAATTCTTAATGTATATGTGATTTGTTTTACTGAGAATGTGGTTTATCTGGAAAATTGTAAAAAAATATGCCATTTTATATAGGTAAAAATAATCAGAATTTGAAGATAGGATTGCTTCACTTTTGTCAGGCATACTTGTAGTTGCATTGAAACAAATGCATTATTTAAGCATATTGATGCTTGTGGTAAGGAATATACATTTAAATTTAGTTTTAGCTAAAAGTTCTGTTGGTATTAGGGGAGGTGACTTGAATAATAGAACTGAGATGGAAGAATACAAATAGATCAATTATTTTAGAGCAGACTACCCACCAGGGCTGAATAGTAAAAATAGCATTAAACCACTATTAAAAGATAGGCAAACATAACCGTTCAGTATCAGTGTAGTTCTTTCCAACTATAGAAGATATAATTATTTTTTAAAGAAGAAAAACACAAAAGGCCAGGCACCAGAAACCTCTGCAGTTGTAAAAACTGAAGAACAGGATACACACAAAGCTGCTGAGAGTAGGCTCCAGAATCCACAATGAACTTGAAAAATACCAGGAAACGAATCTATGCAGAACTGCTTTATTACAACACACTAGCGCTTTCACAAAATGCTTCTTCAGGTGTAAAACTGATACAAAAAAACCACACCTTAAATAGCCAGGTTGAATAATCACATGATGCACTCTAATTAACTTTTAAAAGGGAGACCTTAAAATCAGTTTAAAACATACATATACACTACATATACACTATTAATAAAACATACACCCTGCATAAAGAACAGATATATAACAATATATATATAAGCACATTCTAATGAGCATATAAGCATATTTAATAAACAATCTATGATTATTATAAAATAGGAAAATAAAAAATATAAAAAACAAATAAATAAATAAAAGACAGGAATTACCTATGTAGAGCTCTTTTACCAAGAACAGGCTTCAAAGGCACCTGTTCATTTAAACCATGACCATAATTGGCTCTAAGCATGACTATCCACCTAGCCTCTACTTCCTCAGTTCTAGCTCTAATATCACCCACTCTAACACTCTCATATGTCCTAGAGACAACCATAAACATAAACTTATGTTGTACACCCATATTTTGTACATGCTTAGCTAAAGCATTAGTATTACTCCCTTTACCTATATGGTAATAATGCTCTCTTATTCTATCCTTTAGAGAACGATCTGTCTTGCCAACATAGAAACATCTACAGGCAACACAGTTAGCTAAATAAATCACGTGCATAGTTTCACAGTCAGCCTGAACCCTGATGTCATACACTCTGCCTGTGTCAGGATGTGCAAAGAAAGGCTCTTTATTAATTTACTTGCACTGCGAACATTTACCACATGATCTAGTACCAGGTACTGTCGGGGCATACTTTACTTCCTTAACATTACATAACCTTCTTCTTAAATTCTTCTTATTCTTAAAAGTGAACTGAGGTCTGGGGCCTATAATTTCACTTAATTGCGGATCAGTTAACAGAATATCCCAATGTTGGCTAATAATTTCAGTCTACCTCATAACATCTCTTGAGTAAGGAATACAAACCTTAATATTATTTGCTCTATTGGTATTGCCACCAGCTGACCTTTTTGAAAAATACGGTTTGGCCCTACTCTCTCTCAATTTAGAGACTTGAGTAGCATTATACTCTACCATCCCATAATCATAACCTCTCTGTAAGCTCATTAATGGTCTTATGTTTCTGCTCTTGAAATTCGCTATTCTTTGCACTCAATCTAGAAGCCCTATAGAATTGATTCTGGACTACATTTCTAAAGACATAGTCTGGATACATGCTATCCCTAGATAGCAAACTATTAACGTGACATTCCTTTCTATATAGTCTAGTTGACATCACATTAGAACTGTCCTTTTCCACTATCACGTCCAGAAAATTTATACTAGCATCTGAATAGTTCAAAGTGAACCTCAAAAAGGGGGTGGTACTGTTAATGTACTCAACAAAACTCATTAGTTCTAAAACAGAGCCTCTTCACAAAATAAAAAGGTCATCTACAAACCTTCTATAAAAAATAATTAAATCTTTAAAAGGCCCTTCTTCTAAAAAATTTGTCTCCCATTTCATCATAACAGCGTTCGCATAACTATTCGAACAGGCACTACCCATCGCCACACCATTCTTCTGCCAATAAATCTGATCATTGAATAAAAACACATTATTCAGAAGAACAATAGACATCAAATCAATGTATAAATTAATTTCATTCATACTATATAGATTACTACTCATCAGTTGTTCTTTCAAAAAAGCAAGCCCTATATCATTGGGTATTACTGTGAATAATGAAACAACATCAAGGGTAACAAACAAATATTCCATATTCAACATGCCACAGTTAGTGCCTTCATACAGATCACGGAGAAAGTGCTCAGTATCTTTAAGAACAAATACTGAATTATCTATTAAGGGCTTCAATATTTTCTCTAAAAATACTGAAATACATTCCGTACACCATCCCCTTCCTGCAACAATAGGACGCATAGGGGGTCTAATCAGATTCTTATGCAGCTTAGGTAAACCTTGTATAATAGGGACGGTATAATGAAATACTCTAAGAAACTTGAAGAGATCCTCTGTCAATAACCCTATTTGCAATAAAGACTCTAATTGTTTATTAACCAAAATGTCCATTGATTGCATATGAGCTCTGGTTATTTTCTCATAAAAGTCAACATTATTCAACATTTCATACATTCTTCTTCTTCTTCTTTTCCCGGTTAGGGGTCGCCACAGCGGATCACCTCGTCCGCACATTGAATGGCAGTAGAGTTTTACGGTGTCGAGTTGCCAGCCCGGCGCCCAACCTTCCACAGAAGGCACACTTACACGCACACCTAGGGCCAATTTAGAGTATCCAATCCACCTGCAGCATGTCGTTGGGATGTGGGAGGAAACCGGAGCACCCGGAGGAAACCCACACGACCACAGGGAGGACATGCAGACTCCGCACAGAAGGCACCCCAGCCGAGGATCGAACCGGAGAACCTCTTGCTGTGAGGTGGCAATGCTAACCACTGCACCACCGTGGCCGTCCTCAACATTTCATACATTAAACAGTCATATTCCTGTCTATCAAGTAAAACAATCCCCCCACCTTTATCAGCTGGTCTAACAACAAAGTTAAAATCATTCTCAAGAGCACACAATGCCTCAAATTCAACCTTGGATAAATTATGTTTTCTACCACTAACATTTCTATCTTCATAGACTTTATAGAAATCAGATAAACACATTTGTTCAAAAGCATTAACTAATGGTATAGGTTTAGGAATAAAAGTACTTGGTTTTCTCAGAGAAGTTTCTGAAGTATTAGTGTTATGTTTAAATATATACTTCAGTGTGAATTAACTGCTTTGGAAGTCAATATTTTAAGTAAAGGTTTATCGTTTATACCAACTGCTAACATGTCTATTACAGACATCATTTTTGATTTTAAAATTTTTACTAGGAACCTTACACTGAAGTATATGTTTAAACATAACACTAATACTTCAGAAACTTCTCTGAGAAAACCAAGTACTTTTATTCCTAAACCTATACCATTAGTTAATGCTTTTGAACAAATGTGTTTATCTGATTTTTATAAAGTCTATGAAGATAGAAATGTTAGTGGTAGAACACATAATTTATCCAAGGCTGAATTTGAGGCATTGTGTGCTCTTGAGAATGATGTTAACTTTGTAGTTAGACCAGCTGATAAAGGTGGGGGGATTGTTTTACTTGATAGACAGGAATATGACTGTTTAATGTATGAAATGTTGAATAATGTTGACTTTTATGAGAAAATAACCAGAGCTCATATGCAATCAATGGTCATTTTGGTTAATAAACAATTAGAGTCTTTATTGCAAATAGGGTTATTGACAGAGGATCTCTTCAAGTTTCTTAGGGTATTTCATTATACCGTCCCTATTATACAAGGTTTACCTAAGCTGCATAAGAATCTGATTAGACCCTATGTCCTATTGTTGCAGGAAGGGATGGTGTACGGAATGTATTTCAGTATTTTTAGAGAAAAAATTGAAGCCCTTAATAGATAATTCAGTATTTGTTCTTAAAGATACTGAGCACTTTCTCCATGATCTGTATGAAGGCACTAACTGTGGCATGTTGAATATGGAATATTTGTTTGTTACCCTTGATGTTGTTTCATTATTCACAGTAATACCCAATGATATAGGGCTTGCTTTTTTGAAAGAACAACTGATGAGTAGTAATCTATATAGTATGAATGAAATTCATTTATACATTGATTTGATGTCTATTGTTCTTCTGAATAATGTGTTTTTATTCAGTGATCAGATTTATCGGCAGAAGAATGGTGTGGCTATGGGTAGTGCCTGTTCGAATAGTTATGTCAACGCTGTTATGATGAAATGGGAGACAGATTTTTTAGAAGAAGGGCCTTTTAAAGATTTAATTATTTTTTATAGAAGGTTTGTAGATGACCTTTTTATTTTGTGAAGAGGCTCTGTTTTAGAACTAATGAGTTTTGTTGAGTACATTAACAGTACCACCCCCTTTTTGAGGTTCACTTTGAACTATTCAGATGCTAGTATAAATTTTCTGGACGTGATAGTGGAAAAGGACAGTTCTAATGTGATGTCAACTAGACTATATAGAAAGGAATGTCACGCTAATAGTTTGCTATCTAGGGATAGCATGCATCCAGACTATCCCCGGGATTCATGAACCTTGCGCCAGGCCGCGATAGCGCGTTATAACGCCAAATATGGCTGCTGAGCGATTCAGGTATGAATGAATTCCACGTGCACTACCGGCGTCGCGGACCGTCTCCGCCCGGCGAGGTATGCAAAACACACTGTGCGGTATTGCACCATGCAAATGAGGGCAATAGCGATACAAGTGGCGAGGCGAAGCGTAAGCACGGAAATGTAAACCAAAAACGGTTTACATTTACCCAAACATACCGGAGGAGTAACGGAAGGCTGTCAAAGTCAGGTATCATATAGGTGCAATATGCCAATGTGGAAAGGCACCGAGAATGTCCAAACAAAATATGCACAAAATGTAAATAATGACATAAATGGCACGCACGTAGAAAGAACAGCAGACCCCGGATGTGTGCACAGAAGTTGTAAAGCAATGAAATAATATGATAATGTCCGAAAAGAGCATTAGAACACAAATCAGCTGCACAGCCACCACACACCATAGTATGTATGTAAAGCTGCAACCCCAGCGCAATGGTTGTCAAGGAGTGGAGGCGGTGTCCGCGGCCGTAACCAGGTATTACTAGTGAATTCCATGCAAATGAGGCAGATAATAGTGAATCGCAAAAACGGCGCCAGCGTAAGGATGGAGCAAACGGCGAAGCGTGACTACACCGAGGAGTGGCCTACACCAGATACACGTCAACCACAGGGGTGTGCCACCGAGGAGGAAGGATATTGAGGACAGCAAATCTGGGCTGTACAATGCACATCACAACATCATGACTGGCGTGTTAGGAAATAGATGCGCTGACAGTACAGAATGCGGGTACAAATGCATGTGCACGAGGACGACTACGTTCCCGAAACCAGTCATGTGACGGCCTCACCGGCAACAACCAGGGATATAGGAAGGTAATGCTGAGAATACGAGGAAATGCGGAAGCAGTGTAAATGTATCCGTAACGAGCAATTAACACCAATCAATGCAGGAAGGGCAAACGCCGGCAGCTGATAAGTCTGCATGCAGACTCCTGCAGAACGGGAAAGGGAGGCATATGAGAGCAAAGATAATAGGGGATGTAGTACAAATGCAAAGAGCAAAGAACCGAAATAGCACAGCCAAGTACAGATGTAGCATAACTGCGGCCGCAGATAAAATGCATCATATGCCATGTGCGCAGGATGCAGTAATGTAAGATGCCAGGCGAAGGCAATGCAGGCAACTGTAATGTTACACTACAGGCAGTACCGTTGCAGCTGCAAGCGTAAAACCACGGAAATAATCCATGGATAGGGCCGCACAGACACACCCAATGACATCACCGGGTATACAGCACAACAGTAATAAATGTGAATGCGCACAACACACAGCGCGATTTCCCAAACGCCGCACCGTAGGGTGTAAACAGACGGGGAACTTTTAACATGTATATGCTGGGTGCCGCCGTGGCGGTGATGAATAGGTATGTGGCAGAGACAGACGGAGTTGCGGAGGGTGGTGCCGACAACTACCGTAGGCCTCACAGGAGAAGGAGAGTGTTGAGACCAAGGGTGACCTACCAGGGCTGCGAGACCTGGAGATAGTAGAGCTACAGGGTGGACAGGGACACGTTACAGCAAATAGTGGAGCTGTGCCGGCCGCGCCTGAGAACAAGAGACAACAGAGGGGAGCCCATCCCAGTGGACACAAAGGTATGTGTGAGCTTGCGAATACTGGCTACAGGTACCTTCCAAAGGCCCACCGGGGACATAATGGGCATCTCACAGGCATCAGCATCCAGGGTACTACACCAGTTCCTGGATGCCATGTTACCACATGCCCATGAGCACATAAAGTTCCCCACATCTCAGGAGGAGTTGGCTAGCAATATGCGCCGCTTCCACCGTGTGGCACAATACCGGAGGTCCTGGGTGCGATAGACTGTACGCACATAGAAATCAAGTCACCACCTGGGGAGCAGGGTAGACGCTACATAAACCGCAAGGGATACCCTCCATCAATTGCCAGGTCGTGGTGCAATGCGCAGGGCATTATCATGGATGTGTGTGCTGGCAGCCCTGGAAGCTACCACGACTCCCATATCTGGCATGCCTCACAGCTGTATCAGGTATTCGCCAGTGGGGACATCACACAAGGTCACCTTGTGGGGATGCTGGCTACGCACTGGAGCCGTGGTTGATGACACCCATCAGAAATGCACACACACACATGCAAGAACGCCATAATGAGGCACACGCACAAACGAGAATAATCATAGAGCGTGTGTTCGATCTTGAAATCACGGTTCCGGTGCTTGGATACATCCGGTGGAGCCTTGCAGTACTTTCCAGGCACAAGTGCCCACATATTCATAGTATGTTGTATGCTACACAATATGATTCTGCGGAAACAGCTGCTGCAGGGACATAATGCCGGAGGGCCACCAAGCCCGCCACAACTGCCAGGGCAAGCACAGGCACAGGGCGGGCGTCGCCACGGACACAGTGAGCCAGCCCCAGTAGGTAGACAGAGGCGCATCCAATATGCCTCACGCCTGGCAAAGAGGGAACGCATAGCACATACTTTGACAGTGTAGGCCCCATGGACTGACACCTCCTGACCTGCACACACAGTAAAATGGACGCCACACAAACATGTCCGCCCGTAATGTGTACCGTATGTGCGGACGTATGTGTGACTCCAACAAAGGCACCGCCAAACACTGCACACCCAATAGTCAGCAGAGCATGGAACGCCAACAACTCAACGTGACGCCGTTCAACAGCACACGGCGTAGCCATATGCTGCCACTATCGGCGCAAGTCGACCACACATGTACGCATTTGCATACACAGATCACGAAATACATATCAGTACACATGTAGAAATATATGTACGCATACACAGATAGAAAGGACAACAGGGTAATATGGAACCCAGGGATGCAAGGTCACAGATAAGTAACACGAAATCACCACATATTAAACATAGTGACCGACAACCCGATCATCCTGGAGGGTGGGCAGGGCAGGTAACGCCAGCCATGGAAATGTTAACCTGCAGCAATACATATCCATGTCGGGATGGTCACCGTCCACGGTACAGTAACGGGATATGTGTAGGGTCACCACTTGTCCCACGTTGTGAGGGACAGTCCACCTTTGGGCAGTTGTGTCCTGCAAAAACAATGACAAAATGGCAAATGTCCTGAGATTGTAGGACAAAACTATTCCCCATAATTATGCTATCAGTTGCAGAAAACAGTTATTTTGTAGAAGAAACATCTAAATATGATAATAAACAGAATAAGCAACTGTAATGCTACAGCTTTGTATTCCGTCAAAAAAGTGAATCGCTGTCCTCTGTACTGGCCGTGGGTATGTGTTGGCATGCAAAACCTGACGCACGTACTAAAAATGTCCCACCTTGGCCATTTGAAAAGGTGGCAACCCTACATATGTGCGTGTCATATCCATAGGACATGAGTGCGGAGATACACGCCGCCACCGGCGATGCGGCCAACGTAGGTATTGTGTCCAACCGTCGGTGCGAAAGCGGAAAGCATACCAGTGAAGTGTACGACATTATGAGGAACGTACCTCATCTGGGGTGTAAAACAGTGCATGTTCCTCGCAGTTCCTCCAAGTTCCACATTGAAAATGTCTCTCAAACAACCATTGTTAGGAATGTATATAAATGACATCCTGGTAAATACAATGTACTCATAGTAAGTCATTAAAGGTTCTTCACTGTAAGTAAATCATCATATCATAATCAACCTATGACCTACTTAGCTGAAGTTGTCACTATGCCATTACTATGTGTTCCACATTATGCCCATGTGTTTCACATTACTACTGTGTGTCCCCCACTCCGGCAATAGAAGGTTGACAGCCATGGCGGCAATATGTGTATGTGTGAGGTGAGGTTGTCGTGTGTTCCGCTGTGTGTGTGTAATGTGTGTGCCACTGTAAACTGTGTATGAAGGTGACATGTCACAGCCGGTGTAATAATAGGCGAGGCATACAGTACAGGAACCATAGGCGTATGTACAGCAGTACCCACAAAGTAGTACCGACATCTCCTCAGTGGCTATGCGCACGTGGCGTAAAATGATGCAAAGCGCAAATGTCCCAAACTGTACCACAGGGCCATAGCAAACAGGAGATGCAAAGGACGCATGTACAAACCACGACCGTAGGTATGGCGGCCATAACGTACACTCCACACGGTCCGTCGGCAACGTTACACAGCATCAGGCATGTACGGCGAAAAAACGAATGTGCCATCCCGGCACCGATCGTGAACAGTCACGGTCCGGTAAATACCGCGGTGTGTTCCACGACCGTGACGTAAGCAAGCGGCACACGAATAGGAGGCTACCGGTAGCATACAGTCCGCCCCAAGTATAGGACCACAATCACCGTAACTATCAGCGACAAAATGCCAATGGATGGTAGGCACGGACGAACATCCGCAGATATATAACCGATGTGAAGGAGGAATACGTGCAGGAAGCACACATGCAGGCGACACCGACAGCAGACGACATCAACAAAACAAATATTCCCGGAACAACACACAGGTAACCCGCAGCTCCCTAAGCGCGGATGGAGCCCACACACAAGCATATCTGGTATGTATAAATGCAAGAGTCACACACGGTCCCCGTCAACCACATCCGCAGATATACCCCATTGCACATATCAAAGGGATAACAGCTAAAACAGTAGCAAACACATACAGGCAGTGAATGACAGCGGCATACCCACAACAAGCTCCTGGGAAACACTAGCAGCGGCTCATGCATCCATGCATTCGCTATGTACAGGAAAATAACAGCCAGGTAACACATTTGAATGCACAACGCCATCGACAGACGCCAGGACACGGGACCCACATGTCGAACACAATACCATACCCAACACACACAATCCACGGCTAACACCACAGCGAAATGTACCCGACAACACACATAGCGGATGCAGTCACACAAACATGATACAATACATACCATCCTCACGAAGGTATTGCAAATAACCAACGGCCACACGAGGAAAGAACCATGGCCTAGTGCCGACGCGTAACGAACGAAAGGAAGGGGGATCACCGCTGATATAAGTACACACCGAGGAACAGCTATTGGCCTGATTAACCCACATGCATCAGGCGACGAATATAAGGAAGACCTCCTGGATATTCAAACCGTATGTTCATACCGAACTAATCCAAACAGAGAAAGAGAAACAAGAGAAACAAGGGAATCGAGACGAACTCCGAACAAAAGGCCGGAAAGGTATGTCGAACCCACGACATGTACTGGTGTGTAACGCACGGTACGCAGGGCCAATCTGTACAGTATGTGAACGGTGTGTGTGGGTAAAGATACCTGTCCATCAGGCAGAGAGAGGTTGGATATGTAATGCTAAAACGCGAGCATACCAACAACTGTGGACAACGTGTGCACAGCAGTGGGACAACATGTAAACACCATGCGATAACCCCAGGGCCGGCTTGCCACCCTTTCAAAAGGCCAAAGTGTGAAATCGTGGGACACACTTCAGATGTTACAGGTGGACACATACCCATGGTCAGTACAAAGGTTAGAACTCTACTCTTTTGCATAATGAAATGTGTAGTCTTGTAGCAGGTCAGTTGCTTATTGTGTGTCTTGTAACAGTTAGGAATGTACATACATAAACAAGTATGTTATGCAACTCCATCATAAGAATGGGATATAGTGAAGTCCCACAATCTCAGGACATTTGCCATTTGTGAAACATATGTCAGGACACAACTGCCCAAGGAGGACTGTCCCTTGCAAAGAGGCACAGGTGGTAACCCTACCCCAGCTCTGCCATAGGGGTTGCAAACACAGAACAATGCCACCACCCACGCCGATGTTGGCAGTGGATATCCAACACTGAAGTGCCACAGCAGGATAGGACATTTATGTATAGTGTCACAGCACACATGTGCATGGGCATATACCGTCGATGTCATACGGAATGTGCGCACGACGCACCTATCCCACGGCAGTAGGGCGACTATGTCAATTATGTGTAATGCAAAGCCGGCATGATGGATATGTTCACAAATCATAGACAGTATCACAGGCATAGCATGCATGATGGAGCGATGGGCTAATGTTATATACATACACAAGATATGTATGGCCTGCACATATGGGACAATGTAGTAGCAGAAGAGGTACCCAAAATGGAGGTAACAGCAAGTGACCATGTCCAAACGTTCCATAGCAGGTGCAATGTGTGCCACAATGATGTCCAGCAGGGCCGTGTAAACACATGTGCAATGTACACAGTACTGACACCCCCATGGTAGTGTCCACTGAACGGCAGAACTGGATGTCA
This sequence comes from Protopterus annectens, assembly GCF_019279795.1. Classification (NCBI taxonomy): domain Eukaryota; kingdom Metazoa; phylum Chordata; order Ceratodontiformes; family Protopteridae; genus Protopterus; species Protopterus annectens. The sequence goes on along the minus strand of NC_056734.1, from coordinate 401,598,387 downwards.
ACTGTCATGTCTATACACACGTCCGCTGTGGTGGTACCATGGGTGTGTGTCACCCACCAGCAAGGCAGCTATCACACGACTAGTGACACAGTGTGCCCCTGTGGGATGTGCACAGGACCTATGTCCCACAGCATGGTGTGTGTCCAGTCTGTGGATGTCACACAGACGCCCGGGCTGAGCAATGTGGCATGTGTGCACACAGGCAGGACTGCTACTCCCCCCCTGCCCACAGCAAACGACATGTAGGAGTACTACATGCATCAGTACTGTGGAGAACATGGCCCATGGCAGAGTACATTACACCCCTGTGCACGTGGCATGCAGGTGAGCACAGATGTGTTACATGACTGTCATTTGCATATGTCAACTGTCTGAGCTGGGTAGACAGCACAGCATGACTATACTGAGACATGTAACGTTGTATCCATTGTGTAAGGTACACCACACATGTGTCATTGTAACACGGCCGCGGTACATGTGTGTGTATGGCACAGGTACAAGGGCACCCAAGGTATCAGCTAGACATACGGTCCAGAATTGTGTAGTCGTGCAGATGTGTACCCACGCTTATGGTGTAATATGGCAACCACAGCACCATGTGGGCCATGTGTGTACATCAACCATGTACAACGTGATATGCCTGTATACGGACAGTATCCATGTGATACACCGCATGACCGTCAGTATGCAAATGTGATGTGTATGCAGTATGTGTGATGTAACTGATGCAATGATATCTACATGATATATCTGCCACACTGACACCTGTATGGGTGTCAGCAACATGAGCAGGATGACCTAGAATGCTGCCAGGTATGTAGAAGTGGTACATGTAGGCATGTACAGTACTGTGTGACAGCAGGTAGTGTACGTATGCAAATATTGAGCATGAGGGCCACATGTCTGAGGAATGTGCAATGCCACACGTCCCTGAAATGTCGGAGTCAGCATGATATGCCTGCACCACTGTGTGAACTGTACAGAAGGCACATGGCGTAACATGCGAAACATACGGTATGATGTGATGCAGGATGTGTACACTGTCAATAGCATAAAGTGGAATGGTGCTGAAGGGCAAAGAGCGGATCATGTCTGATGTGATATTTCTGTAGCACCCCAACCACCCATGCAATAATATGACAGGTGGCCAGCATGGGATGTGGTGTGCTGTGGTGCACAGAAGCCCAACAAGGGTGCCAGGAAAGGCATGCAGGTAGTCATTGAGTGTGTGAAGCATGTATGTCAAGATGTGGCCCAGTGCCATACTGAATGGCCCAGTCATGGGTGTAGAGATGCAGCCCCATACGTGCAATGCAGTACCATCCATGTGTAGTGTGATAGATGTGGTAGTGTGGTGGTCAGGGTGCACAACGTACATGAATGGGCTAGCAGTCACTGACGTGTGCTGCTGCAGAGACATGTAACAGCCAGGTTGGCGGGATACAACAACTACGGTTGGAGGTGACATTGGGACTGTGTTCCCAGACATAACATGTGCATGACAGTACTATGTATGTGTCCACAGGGTTAATACAATGTCCAGCCAAGGATTGGAACCCTGTAGTGAGTGAGAGTGTGTATTGTTGGTAGGTACCCCATTGGCAGGCAGGATGCCAGCAACATCTGTGTCGTCAACGCCTGCATGACTGTGGTATGCTGCATTGAATGTGGATGTAGTCAAACAGCAGAGACATACCACCACACTGCGTGAGGGCCCACACTGCAATGTCTGGCAGTCATGTGTAGGTAGCTAGCTGTGGGTATGTCATGCACCAGCAGGACACACCATGACTGTCAAGTGACACACAACACACAGGTGAACAAAACTACCGTGCAACAGCCTGCACATGTGCCCATACAGCACGTGTGCATGGAACAGGAATACCACTGTGGCATCTGTGAAAGTGCCAGCACCACCATGTCTCAGTGTGGGATAGCATGGTCCCTACCGGTGTGTAAATGTAGCAGAAGTGCACTGTGATCACTGTTGGCATAGGCACATAGACTGTCCATCGGATGGGGTGCCATGCCCTCAACTACCTCTGTCAGTGGATGTCAGTAATACCGGCTGTAGTGTGTATGTACCATGCATGCTGCTATGGTTGTGTGCTTAGGGTGTGGCTAGCAGGGATGGTAAGCATGGATGTTCAGCAAACAGACCGGGGAGGTGTGTAGGCCTAGCATACAGACACATGGAGGTTTGGTGCATGCTGAGGGTATTGCAGGTATGGTATGTGTCGTGTAATGTGTCAACCAGCTATGCGTACTGCATGGCCAAGCATGTGTGGGCACGTGGGAGTCCATACTAGGGAAGGTCCTGTTGCCCGCAATACATAGCAGTAGCAACTGTCCCAGGTGCAATGTACAGCATGCCAACCCGACTGGCATGTAACCTGTGGTGTACAGTGTCTGCACTGTAGCGTGTCACAATGTGTGTACTGGTCACAAACATGGGTATCTGAACATGGACTACCTATGATGCAATGTGTCATGGGAAAATACAGTATGTGTGTAAATCACGGTGTGGTTTGGGAACCACCCACCTGTGTGTGTTGCAGTCCAGGTATGTGACTGGGAGGTATGATCTGTGTACAATCTGGACTGGCAGGTGTGCCGTGTAGGGCATGGAGGCATGTCCCAGGCACCGTGAGATAAATGACATGTGTGCTGTACTGTGTGTGCAGTGCTACTGTACAGCACAGTGGAGGGTGTAAGCATTGTCACACATCACTGCATGCTGTGCCCACCTGTGACAGCCCTGCCAGAGGCAGACATGTGACACTGCTGCACAGGCAGCATAGCATGAGAAGATGTACATGTGGGCTGCACACCTTAGCCAGATGTCCACACATCATGTGTGCCACGGTAGTGTGGTTCAACACGACTATCAGACTGGACAAACAGCACATGCCTGCATAACAACAGTATGACCATAGTCAACAGTCCCAGTGACAGAGTAGGCCAATGTAGACTATCCCTGCATGCAGACCAGTGGCTACTGGACACCTGGCTAGACACACACCTGGACGGTTAATTCACCATTGAGCCATCACATGTCCACGTCCATGTGGGCCGCACAATGTCATCACAGGGTGGTCACAATAGCAGGTGGCAAGGCAGACACGGTGTACCAGGTGATGTGTCATGTCTGCATATGTTGAGTAGCACAGCCGTTCACATGTCTGCAACATACTGGTGCATGATGTATACTGTTACATGATGAATGGAACTGCACTGTCACCCACTACAGGGCCAGCTGGCACAGGTGTGGTGTGACTGGTGTAACCCATGTTTGCACAGGAGACACACTGCTGTTGTAGGCAGCCATGCTGGTGGCCACCAGTGATATATGCAGTGGTCATACAAACATACTGTACACAGTGTTCAGGCAGGAATGTCAATTGTCGTGACGATGTGCTGCTATGTGAATGTGGGTGTTTGTTGTGAATGTCACACATCCAGAAGACACCATCTGGTGCAGTCATGGTTGTCAACACCGGTACACACATCCACAGCAGTCAGAACCCAGTCCCGACAATGTGTGTCAGTCACCCTTGCACCGTGTGACATATGTGCACATGGCGGAACACCTCCCACTGTCATCTAAGCTGTCTACATGATGGCTGGAATGTGCTGTAGAAATGTACAATGCTGGTAGCCCAATGAAGTACCTGGAATCAGACACAGTACACTATGTCAGCCATGTAAACCATGCACAACAATGACTGCCAAACAGACATGAACAATGCATTGACACATGGAACATGTGCTCATGACAACCCCCACTGAGGTATGTTGCACATATAGATGTACAATTGTCATCTATGGCCATAGCATGGATGCAGACACACATACTCCACAGGTAGTACCATGTGATGTCGGTAGGGGGGCATTGCTTGTGTATATGTCACAGTAGATGTACACAGACATGTCCTGCATAGCCGTCATGTAGGGGTAGCTGTGGTATGTCACTACTGGACATGCCCATACAGAGTACCATGTCCCGCAGGAGATGTGTTAGGTGTGTACCACATGTGACATGCTGACAACAATCTGCGATGTGTATGGCTGCCGATGTACCTGTGTGACAATGTTTGTGATGGGTGCAAAGGCACATAGTATCGTATTGTATGCACACAAGCCCCACATAGCTGCATAGCCTGAACATACAGTACAAGGAGTGTGTGGGATGATAGCAACCCACAGGTGGAGATGGGTATGGACGGCAGCCCACAACCACATGTGTGTGTACGGTGTTCACGTCCACGACACATGAGCATCTGAGAGGCTAGTGTCACACTTGTACAGGGTCGCATGTACATATGTTCCGCAACATCCCTGTATGTCCCACCACTGGCCTGTGGACCGATGGACAACAAGCAAATGTGCAGGTATGAGATGTGCACAGCACATCACAGATGCCTACCGTAGAACAGGCCTACCATGTAGACATGTGCACAGTAGGTCTGCGCCACCTGCAGTCAAACACATTAGGTGCCAAACAACACCAATAGTCCGGCCAATGACACAGATGGGCGTGCATGCCTCTGTGTATGTATGTCTGTGAATGGCTCCGGCATAGCAATATAGCCGTGTCACCATTGTGAACAACAATATGAATGGGTCGTATGTGTGAGGGGTGCATCATATGTGTATGGTCAGATGGACGATACCATCAGTGGGCCTGCTATGTGAACATCCATGTCCCCATACACGGATACCTCTGCTGGGGCCAACACCACATTCACACAGGGAGGGATGGCGGTGTGTAGTGCAGCAGCAGACATGTGGGTGGCAGCGGGCAATGTATGTACACATATGTGTTACCCACATCAGTTCAGGCAGATATCCATGTGCATGGGATAGCGGTGTGTGTACACATACAGCATTGTGTCGATCAACATCCCAGCACATAGCACCTGCCAGGGCTACAGTGTATGCATGGATGTGTGATACCTGCATGCACCACACACACCCTCAACAAGCAGCGTACAGCATACCGCTGGAGGACAGTGTCCACACCATGGTGATAAACATGTGGAATGTCCATTTTCACACAGCTATGACAAAAGCAATGGACAGCCACCCTGCCAATACCGTCCGCCCCTGAGTGGGTCACACCCATTGCCATGTATGTGGCATACCCTGCCATATCATGCAGAGATGACCAGCAAGGCTGCATGAGCTATCACGGTCCCACATGGTGCAATGGACAAAAGGCACTCTCACTATCAACCATACACAGTAGTAATGTGGTGGCGATGCACCCTGTCATGTTACAGGTGCTGTGTGATGCTCTGCACAATGTGCGCGTGTACACGCTATGCATGACCTTTCCTGCCAATGTGTCATGGTTACACATTGCTCCATGTATCACATACGAACACAGGTGAGCTGGGCAAGTTGTCCAGCACCGTACAGTGCTGTGTGGAAGTACATGGCACAACACATGCATGTGCAGGTGTCCATCTGTATGTGTACAGTGCCGCTGCTGACGTTCACAATGGACACAGACGTGATGTGTACTGACATATACACAGTGTACAGGTGAACAGTAGCACAGACGTCACATGGGGACATATGCCAACTGATATGGACATAGGTGCAGCCAGGTACACATGTCCATGGCAGGCTAACATCTACATGGTGCGTGCACAGTGTGATGGGGTGGCACACAGATATGATGTGACACCCAGTGCTCAATGGTGTGAAGCCACAACATCGGCTGTGTCACCGCCACGATGCCCTTCACAGATCACTGTGCAGATGTCGCATATGTCATAGCAATGCATTTCCAACAGTATGCCAGCACAGCAGTGTGAATGTGACCTGCCACCATCATTATGTCTTCCAGATAATGCCACGCCCCGGCTTCCACCATTTAGCCGACAGGAGGAGGAGGTCATCATACCATACCTCCAGAGTAACTACAACGCCCTGTTCAGCCATGTGCCACAGCAGGCACAAGAACGGCAGGAGATGTGGGAGGAGTTGTGCAGGAGGGTGAACAGCGCGTGGAAACAACCGCAGCTACCAACAGATCCGCAGGCACTGCACAGACCTGATCCGGCATGCAAGACAGCGTGCCGCTGCAATCGCCAGGCAACAACGTGGGACAGGTGGTGGGCCACCAACACAGCCCCCACTCACAGCTACAGAGGAGCTCCTGGCTAGTCTGGGGACACCACGGAACAACACGCAGAAACACCTGCGTCCATCGTGGAGGTGGGTGTCCCCCGAGCTATGATCCTGGAGCTGCCTGGTAAGTCAGTGTTGCATGTTTGTATGATAGGCGACGTGGGTGTGGGTGTCATAGTACAACACATGATATAGCAATACATGCCAGGTATATGGCCACACAAGATGCAAACCATTGTATGCTATGTTGTGTTAGAGACATGTGCATAGCACATGCAACCACACACATGCATGATGTGTCATGCAGTGCTGACCGTGGAGATAGTAATGGCTAATGTGTATACCTTTGTGTAATGCCTTTACAGGTACGCCTGGCGGGCCGCAAGGCCAAGGGTCTGTTGCAGGTAAGTCTGTTGCCAGTCAAACGCATGTTCTGCTGTATTGATATTCCCCATGTGTCTAGCCATGACATGCTCACCTGTGTGTGCCCCTGCCACGGTATACAGCTCGCACCACCCGACATACACACCACCCATGTACAGTAGATACACCCGTTATCAAACAGTGGTATGACACCACACAACCAATTGGTGTGTTACGTGCATTCAGCTATGCATACAATAGTGTAGGTGTTACACAATGGCTGCATGTGTAGTATGCATTGGTATGCCAGTGCAGTATGGACACAGTACCACAGAGTGAGCTGTGATCTGGCCAGAGCACAGGTGTTACCAATGTGACCCATGCCCTGCATCGGGTGCACGCCAGACATGGCGCATGCCATGTCCCATGCACGTGGATGTCTGGCTGCAGCATTGTCACACCATGATATGACCTATGCACAACATAGCAGACATACACACTGTCAGCATATCCAGAGAATGTGACACGTCACACTAGTATGGGTGTATGTCACATGGGCCACCACAGGGCCGTGTGCACAATGTCTACCACACACAATTGTCAATGAGTCAGACAGACAAGGCCATGGTTGATACCTACAGGCATGTTGCCACACAGCACATCCACAGTGGGTACTCACCATTGCACCCTGTACACACATAGTGGGTTCATCAATGTAGTGGACCCTGGACATCTGATGTAGTACACCAGTGACATGACATTCCTCCACAGCTACTACAGGTGCCTCCAATGTTCACCATATATGTGCTGCTGGGCAGCTGAACTGGCTTACAGACATGGCAATGTAATGCGCCCAGGTCACGCATCGCACAGACACATAGCTGTGTCCTGCTACTGTGCAGTGGCACAGAGCCCGCACCACACACCGTACAGCTATGCACACAGCTCACAGCAAACGTACCTACACAGACATCACTGTTACACATACATTGTATCTGTACACTGTACACATAACACTGCACCATGACAGCCATCATGATGTGGTGCATGCGTTGGGACACCATCTTCACACGTCCACATGATACCGCACATGTTTGTGCTGTACATTACATACTGTTGCCAGCCATGTGTACTCCCAACTTGCCCATGGCCACACGGTGTATCACGCTGATGCATGCAAACTACCATGAATGTGTGTACTGCATGCCTACTAAATGACACCTGCCTGTTGTACTGTCCCCACCAGGGCAGTGTACATACTGCCACTAAGAATGTCTGGTCTGCATTCACTGGTCTGTGTTGTGTGAATGCTGCATGCCACCTGCATAATCACATGCATGCTGTGTGTGTGTCTGTGTGTGTGTCTGTGTGTCTGTGTGTGTGTTTGTGTGTGTGTGTGTGTGTGTGTGTGTGTGTGTGTGTGTGTGTGTGTGTGTGTGTGTGTCTGTATTGTAACCGATGGTATGTCTTTGTATTGACAGGTGCTGTTGGTGCGCTACCTCCTGCGGTCAATCTGATGCTAGTGACCCCACAGATACTAGTGGTGATGAGCATGTGCATGAGGCACAGGCAGGGTCGTCACAGGCAGAGACTGTGCCACTGGAGAACATCACACATACGTCCCTTTCATCCCTGCACACAGTTCAGATGCCAACACATACCCCAACACCATTGCCCATAGATGATGGTCAGTCAGCGATGTTGTCCCGAGCAGGAATGTGTGGTGGCTGCAGAAGGTGTGGGGACACACGATGTTGCCAGTGTAAGGACTGGTGCAGTGCCACGCAGGCATGTGGCAGGTGCTGCCCGTAGGGGAGCACCGCTAGACATACACCTGCCGTCCAGGGTGCAGCAGCTGGTATAACCAGACGCATGTTCCAGACTGTAATGGCGGCGCAGGCACGTGCCGAACGGCAGAACCAGGAGGGGCAGAGGCTGCAGAGGTCTGCAATCCGTACCCTAAATGACAGCATCCAGGCATTGGCGAATGCACAACAGCATCTTGCCGATGTTCTGGATAGGAGATTGGGCGATATGGCTGGTCTCATCGACCGAGGCTTGCCATCCTGAGCGCAGCACTCCGAGCAGGAACACCAGGTAGGGGTGAGGCATAGGGCACGTGGCCGTGTGCCAGCAACACCACCTGCTGCAGGTCAGCGTGTGCGTGCCACCTCCCATGCCCACACAGACAGTGATGGTAGCAGTAGCACTGCAGCTGCTACCACACCATCCACACCTGGACAGAGCAGGCCACGGACGGGCCCTGGACGGCCCCTGACGCCGGGCACGCTTCCAGCGGACATGTGACATCGGAGAGTGGACAGTCTGTACCTCCACCCGGTCGTGCCTGCGACCCCAGGCAGGCGCGGTGTCACTGGCCACCGCAGACACACAGTGAGCCATAACACCGGCACTGTGCAGGCAGGGGCTGCCAAGCATACCGCGTGTAGGCATCACAGATGACTGAACTGTGTACACACACACCCACACACAGCAGACACAACTGTAGGGCTCCACCACACTCACATGCAATCTACATAGTCATGCCCACTCAATGCACTGGCCCTTACACACACACATGATGTCATCCATTGGTACAGCCCATGCCTGTGGCACAGATATCACCCTGTGCAAATGATTAAGTCTCTGCAAGATAACTGTGAGCCACACCATCAATGCACGGTTAAGCTGACATATTATGATGCACAGGGTGGACACGATAGTGAGAGGTGTATGTGATACCTGTGTCCGCATAGTACGTGCTGTGTATGTTGTGGTGTGTGTGTGTGTATGGCTGGTGACAGGTGTGTATGTGATGTGTGTTCTGCACGGACATCATGCAGCAGACATACCATGCAGGACAGGTGCAGCATTCATTGATATGTGTACACAGTATGTGTGGCGGTTACATGTGTAGCACCATGTCGGGTGCAGTTAACCCGCATGATACTGATGGTGTACTTGCATGCCTACTGAGAGCACTGTAATTAGTTCCCACGCAGTAGTCGTGGTGTACCCACAGGCATGTCTGGCAAAATCAGCATAGCACAGTTACCCACATCTGGCATGGACCCCTACATAGGTACATAGGCACACATGAACGTGACAGGATATGTGCCCCACGACATGTGTGGACCTAGCATGACTGTGTGGCATCTAACACCCTCAGGATGGTGATGCCATATCCATCAGTCCCCAGTCCCTGGTCTAGCAGTGACACACAGAGGTTGACTGGCGATAACTATAGTCACACATCCACACGCCAGTAGCAGTCCTGGACAAAGGCAGTCAGGGCCTTCCTTCACATGGCCTGGCACCTCCCGTGTTGTAGTGTGTGTCTGGCCGCTACCCTGTTCCCCAGCACGCCCACTCATCGTTGAGGTGTCTGACAGTCGCTTCTGTGCCCGTGGTTCGCATGGGGCCTGGGAGGTGGAATGTGCCCATGTCACCCAGGTCAGACATGGCCGTGTATGTCGGGCACAGATCACCGGAGCAGCTGTGCTGTGGAGATCCACAGCCAGTGTCCCCTTGGCCGCACCTTGTGACACATGTCCTAGCAGCGCCATCCCCGCCTTTGTGGAACGCTTATGCGGTCCTTCCGAGTGCTGCAGGCATCAGGTTAGCTACAGGCCACATGTGCCATTGTACGCAGTCATTGCACTGGTGTGTGATGTACAGGGTACAATGAACACCCCTGATGTGGTTGCCATTCCATCCAGACCAGGAGGCCACAATGGAATGTCTTCACACCCACATTGCCATTGTGTGTGTTGACAGAGGTTGCCAACAGGTGTGGTAGCCATTACCCTGAACATGTCCACCATCTTTAATGGTACCACCTACATGTGAAATTGGGACGAACATGTTCTTCACACTGGGTAGGGCTGCACCTTCTCTGGCATTTGTTAGCAGGCCATGGCTCTGGCACCAGTCAGCCATGTCTATGACGCCCTAGGTGGATGTACGTGTAACATGGGGTGCTGGGTATGTCGGTGCGTAGTCATCTGCATACCTTGTCTGCTACAATCCCCCTATGATTGCATGCACATTGGAAGGTCGGATGCTATCTGGCAGGGGGCACAGGAGTGAGCCCTGTGGCCCTCCACTGGGTCCAGATATGAGTGTGACAAAGCACCTTCAGCACCAACCCTGTGTGGTGTGACCTCCAACCTGTGTGAGAAGCATCGGGTGACATATGTCCCCACATGTATGCTGGCGAGCATTTACATGGGTCCCATGTGTAGTGTGCTCTGAACGCTCCCACCAGGTCATGGTACTGTGTGCAAACCCACATATCCCCATCAATGGCCTTGGTGAACACTCCAGACTGACGAGCAGGTTCGGGAGGCAGGATCCGCCCTTGACTATGTAGTTGTGGGTATGTTCCGGTATTGGCTGTACACCGCTATCTGTAACCATGGCTATCTGTAACCATGACCACCTGTATGGACCTCCACACAGCTTTGCAGACAACATTTGTCAAGCGTATAGGGTGTGGCTGTTGACAGTCCATAGGAGCACTACCCTGGCATAGTGGGACCACAGATGCCATATGGCATCCATTGGGGACATAGCCCATAGTAAGGCTAACATGACACAGTGGCCGCATGTGTGGGCCGAGGGCCTCAAAGAGGATGGGTAGCACACAGCCAGGGAAACCATCGGTGCCCATTGCTGACGTGTCAAACGCCATAGAGATATGGGATCACCCCAGGCCATATGACATGTTTTGGAGGATACACTTTGGTGGGATGGATATGTTCCCTGTTGGGGATGTATGCATGGAACATGTCCTGTGGTATGCAGACAATGTCTGTGGGTGCAGTGACTGTTGTACCATTCTGGACCATTTCCAGCCATGTCAGTGTGCCCCCAACCATGTCCTTACCACAGTTAGGGAAGGCCCTGTGGTTGTCTCTCTACATGTGCCCTCTGCAGTACCACTCCCACGAGCGGACCTGGATGTTGGTATGGGGCCGTATGGTGACGCCGGTATGAATGGGTGATGGTTTCCTGGTACTGTCATTGCCCCGCCATGTAGTAGCTCCAACTGTTGATGTACAGGTAGTCAGTGGCTGCGGTCCACCACACCATGTGCCTACCTGTGGTGGACAAGGTCCTGATGTCATCATGTTTGCCTGTTGCAGACATGCATGTGGGTACGGGGAAGGCATTCGGGGTGTTTTCGGTCTGGCCTCTGTTCAACATTGGCATGGAGGACATGTAGGTACCACACCGGGTCATATGATGTGTGTGGTTTTCTGTGGAGAGGTCATCACTGAGGTCCGCCATGCTGGTGTTGGTTACAGTGAGTGGATGACCAGTGGATCCACTATACGATCTTGCATGACGATTGAGGGCTGTACATACTGTGTGGGGCCTATAGTCACGGTGCGTGATAGGCTGAACTGTGAGACATCCTCTACCCTGGTATGTATGGTGCATGGCTGTTTAACAGTGGCCAGGTGTGTGAACACCTGGGACTGCTGGCGTACTGTGTTGCACCATGGGTAATGTTCCCAGTCTATGCATGGGTGGTTCATGTCATCACACAAACGGTGCTGTTGTGAGAGCATGCCCACTCACCAGTGTCCTCAGGACATCTGTGAAGGTATCCTGTGTATGTGAGGGTTGTCTGTAGCATGCAACAAACTGTAGACCAGTCCACACATGGTTAATTGTACCTACATATTCCCCGCAGCAACAACAACGCCTGTGGCATGACCGGTTACTGTTGTGTGGCCGGAAACACAGGATGGTCCGCATTCCGCCACCCATGCCGCCGCATCCATGCACCATGTGTGCATGTCTGATCTGTGCCGACTCTAAGAGTCTGAGCATGCCGAGTAGGGAGCTGTGTAGATAGACACACAGCACAGTGCACTCCGCAGCCGCCTGCAGTAATACCCGGGTGCATGCCTCTATCCCCACGCAACGGCCACGCCTGTGGCATGGCCAGGTTTCTGTTGTGTGGCTGGACACACGACGGTCCACATTACGCCACCCATGCCGCCGCAACATGTGTATGCATGTCTGCCCTGTGCCGAAGTCTAAGTGTCTGAGCATGCCCAGTATGCAGTGATGTACTGATCAGTAGTTACTTGTTATTCTGGACTGCAGCACTAACGTGTTAGTGTACGGGCGATCTTGGGATGGTAACAGACTGCGTGACTGCGCGACTTGTCCGAACACCCGAAAGGGGCGCATTGCCTTTGCAAATGATACCACCACGGGGTATGCCTCCTGACAGCGCCTGCTCAGTAAACTCGGTAGCTGCTCTGTAAATGCTTCATACTGTAGTGTGTTCATGTAGATAGGGCGTAGGGTTCGCCCCTCCGCCCTTTCCGTGTGTGTGTGTGTGTGTGTCTCTGTGTGTGTGTGTGTGTTTCAGCCGCGCCTGCGACTGAATATGCTTTTAGACGCCCGCAACACATGCCTTGGCTATTGCCACCTATTGTCGGCGGCTGACGCCAGCAGCCTACAAGTATGCCTGTGACAGCGCCTGTTTAGCAAACTGTAGCTGCTCTGTAAATGCTTCATACTGTAGTGAGCTCTTGCATGATAGGCGTAGGTTCGATTCGCCCTTCCGTGTGTGTGTGTGTGTGTGTCTCTGTGTGTGTGTGTGTTTCCAGCTGGCTGCATCGCATATGCTTTTAGACGCCCATTCACACATGCCTGGCTATTGCCACCTATTGTCAGGCGGTGACGCCAGCAGCCTACAAGTATGCCTGTGACAGCGCTTCTGTTTAGTAAACTCGGTAGCGCTCTGTAAATGCTTCATACTGTAGTGAGTTCATGTAGATAGGCGAGGTTCGACTCCTGGCACTTCCGTGTGTGTGTGTGTGTCTCTGTGTGTGTGTGTGTGTTTCAGCCATGCCTGCGACTGCATATGCTTTTAGACGCCCGCAACACATGCCTTGGCTATACCACCTATTGTCTTGCGGCTGACGCCAGCAGCCTACAAGTATGCCTGTGACAGCGCCTGTTTAGTAAACTCGTAGCTGCTCTGTAAATGCTTCATACTGTAGTGAGTTCATGTAGATAGGCGTAGGTTCGACTCTGCACTTCCGTGTGTGTGTGTGTGTGTGTCTCTGTGTGTGTGTGTTTGCCCAGCCAGTGCCTGCGACTGCATATGCTTTAGATGCTCCAACACATGCCTTGGCTATTGCCACCTATTGTCTTGGGTTGACGCCAGCAGCCTACAAGTATGCCTGTGACAGCGCCTGTTTAGCAAACTCGTAGCGCGCTCTGTAAATGCTTCATACTGTAGTGAGTTCATGGAGATAGGCGTAGGTTCGACTCCCGCCCTTCCGTGGGTGTGTGTGTGTGTGTGTCTCTGTGTGTGTGTGTGTGTTTTCCAGCTGCTCTTCATGCATATGCTTTTAGACGCCTCCGCAACACATGCCTTAGCTATTGCCACCTATTGTCTCCTGCGGTAATGACGCCAGCAGCCTACAAGCATGCCTGTGACAGCGCCTGTTTAGCAAACTCGTAGCTGCTCTGTAAATGCTTCATACTGTAGTGAGTTCATGTAGATAGGCGAGTTCGATTCCTGGCCCTTCCTCGGTGTGTGTGTGTGTGTGTGTGTGTCCTCGTGTGTGTGTGTGTTTCAGCCAGGCTGCGATCTGCATATGCTTTTAGACGCTCCCGCAACACATGCCTTGGCTATTGCCACCTATTGTCTTAAGCGGCTGACGCCAGCAGCCTACAAGTATGCCTGTGACAGCTTCTGTTTAGCAAACCTCGTAGAGCGTTGCCTGTAAATGCTTCATACTGTAGTGAGTTCATGTAGATAGGCGAGGTTCGACTCCCGGCCCTTCCGTGGTGTGTGTGTGTGTGTCTCTGTGTGTGTGTGTGTAAGCTTCAGCTGCGCCTGCGACTGCATATGCTTTTAGACGCTCCGAACACACATGCCTTGGCTATTGCCACCTTATTGTCTCTATGGCGGCTGACGCCAGCAGCCTACAAGTATGCCTGTGACAGCTTCTGTTTAGTAAACTCGGTAGCGCTCTGTAAATGCTTCCATACTGTAGTGAGTTCATGTAGATAGGCGAGGTTCGACTCCGCACTTCCGTGTGTGTGTGTGTGTGTGTGTCTTTGTGTGTGTGTGTGTTTCAGCCAGCGCCGCGACTGCATATGCTTTTAGACGCCCAACACATGCCTTGGCTATTGCCACCTATTGTCTTGCGGTTGACGCCAGCAGCCTTAGGCATGCCTGTGACAGCCTGTTTAGCAAACCCGGTAGCTGCTCTGTAAATGCTTCATACTGTAGTGAGTTCATGTAGATAGGCGTAGGTTCACCCCTGCCCTTCCGGTGTGTGTGTGTTTCCAGCTGTCTCTGCGACTGATTATGCTTGATAGACGCCCAACACATGCCTTGGCTATTGCCAACTATTGTCTTGCGGGTGATGTCAGCAGCCTACAAGGCATATGCCTGTGACAGCGCCTGTTTAGCAAACTCGGTAGCTGCTCTGTAAATGCTTCCTACTGTAGTGAGTTCCATGTAGATAGGCGTAGGTTCGACTCCCGGCCCTTCCGTGTGTGTGTGTTTCCAGCTGTCTCTGTCACTGATTATGCTTATAGACGCCTCCAACACACATGCCTTGCTATTGCCAACCATTGTCTTATGGTGATGTCAGCAGCCTACAAGTATGCCTGTGACAGCGCCTGTTTAGCAAACCTCGGTAGCTGCTCTGTAAATGCTTCCTACTGTAGTGAGTTCATGTAGATAGGGCGAGGTTCACCCCGGCCCTTCCATGTGTGTGTGTGTGTGTTTCAGCCGCCCCATGGACACACATACTATTATGTACGCCGCAACACATACCTGCTCTATTGCCAGCTATTGTTTTGGCGGGTGATGTCACCAGCCCAGAAGTATGCTCTCCTGTCAGCGCTGTGCTCAGTAAACCCGGTAGTGCGCTCTGTAAATGCTTCATACTGTAGTGAGTTCATGTAGATAGGCGTAGGTTCGACTCCCCCCGCGCGGTGTTTGTGTGTGTGTGTGTTTTTTGCAGCTGCCTCTGCGGATGTACACATGCTTTTAGACGCTCAACACATACCTTGCCTACCAGCCGCCATATTCCTGTAACGGGTTGTTGTCACCACCTGTACATTGTGCGCTGGTGGTGGTGTGCCCGGTGGTCCACGAAAGCGCATACCATACCTGTGTTGTAATGCTTGTGCTGTTGGGTATGTGGGTGTGGTCAATCACCATGCGTGCCACATGTGTGTGTGTCCATGCTCCCAGCTGCATGGGTTCATAGGGTATGGCTTTGAGGTTTACGCTGAACACCCATATCCTGGCGCCATCCTTGTGTTTGTGGATGGTGGGACGCAGATCGTGGTACTGCTTGTGTGCTTCTTCTGGTCGGCGACTCCGTAGCGTGTTCTCCACGGTACCCTACTATGGTGTTGTGGGTTGCTTGTGTGTACATTACACTCACGGCTCGCTGCCGGATGCTCGTGTAATTTCTTCTTGTATATCTATGTACGCATGTTGTGGCCATACCGCTGCTCTCCCATGGACAGCCGTTTTCCCCATGTATCGCATGAGATATTTGCACGGCTGACACATATAACTGTGGTACTTTGCATATCCACACATTGTCCATGCACTGTCCAGATTCCCAGAACACCTCATAGACATCGCTGGATTACATGGCGTAGACAGCTATCCTTGCTGTCCTTACATTCTTTACCCATACATGACATACACCTTGTGTGTACTTGCCTATTTATGGTGTGTGGCCATGTCTATGTGTGCTGTATGCATGGCTGTGTGTCCCACTATAGCCATGTGTGCAGCTGTCGCCACTAATCCTGGGTGTACCCGCTGTCACATGTGTGCACGCCTGCACATACCTGCAGACTGTACTACCCCCTGGCAGGCAGCTGCCTTAGATCGGCCGGGTGCCCCTAGGCTGTGGGGCTACATGGCACACGCCAGCACAACACATGGTCCACCCATCTTGATATACCTACGTGACACGCCTACTAGACATGGGTGTGTCCCTCACTAGGCAGCGGCCTGGGCAGCCGCAGGATTGGCGATGCCTACGGCCGCTATGGGCACATCACAAGGCACATGTCTACAGTCGGTGTTTTACGCTTATTTGCCCAGGTATTACACCACAGGAGGGACCTCCACAGCCATGCTGAAGAATGCGATGTAGATAGATTAGTAGGTGGAGGTTTGGCCACACACCAGGGCTGACCGATGGATAACTGTTGAGGCATCCTTTGTGAAGCAGGTGGAGTTTTAACACCAGAACGTGGAATGTAGTGTAGATGCAGATGTAGGGTTAACATACATTTGTCTACTCTGTCAGTTCTGTACCATTGTATTACAGTGATATGCTGGCGCATATCTTCCATATACATTGTTAGGTCTGTGATCGTTAGGGTCGGCATAGTACGATATCATGTAATACGTGTGTTCATAGGATGCCTTCTGAATTGTTGACATAATGCGGTGTGTCGTTAGCAGTAAAGGCCTGTGCTTTCTATGCTGTGGCTACATGTTCATTGTTCGCATAGAAAGTGACAAATGGAAGTGTACGCGGTGGATACTTAAAGCCTGGATGCTCCCATGTTATGTGTGTACGCTCCCCACGGGCCTACGGGTGATAGCGCATACATGTTCAACTCTTGTATACCATGTGTGACCTGCCGCAACCTAAATGTTTACGCTGACTGTTCCATCTACCTATGTGTGACATGGTTTGTGGCCATAGGGTGCCAGCGGTCTTTATTGTTGAGCATGTGTTTTCCATGGTCAATTGACATCAATCCTATTAACCACTGAAGGATGTCTTTTCATTGGTGGGAACGCCATGGTTCGACCATCGATGTCTTCTTCCCAGCTGGACGCTGATATTGTGCCATTGGTATGGTCTTCTACAGGTCACCCATCTGTTCTGCTGTATGGAAGCGGCATGTATCCCATTAATGTGCTGGCGGATTAAGTGCCGTATACCCGTATTCGCCCAGCCGGTCTGGCTTTGTATGGGGAGTGTCTACTGTAGTCCCCATCTGTATTTCCTGGGTTATGCCTTGTAACAGCTGTGGATTCCCCAGGTTTGCAGCTATGGGTGCCATCTTGGCCCCACGCTTGTCCATCTATGGGAACCGCCTACTGGACACTAGTATAGGGCTGTACACATTACACAGCTGCATTCATCATTTTCCGCTGGATGATTGCCATTATTAGTGCGGAGTAACGATATGCCATGCCCACGCCCCTCACACGGGCGGACAACGGATCATCTGCCAATCCACGCCGAGCCCCACTTTTGAATACCCACGATCCCACGTCTGCAACACTCGACAGTACCCATTGAACATCCTTCACGCAGTGGAATGATGTGAACGCACGCCTATTGACACGACGAGCTGGGGGAGTCCTATTCATATGTCCTGCATGTCATGGACACTTGTCATCACCCTTGTACACGCCAGGTGCCCATATCTACCAGTGCCGTAGTCACGGCTGTCACTTCTTCTGGTTCGCACGACAGCAGCCTGTCAGCCAACACCTATGGACAAACATGTGGGTCCTACTATGGACACCGATGTGCATATGTAAAGTGTAGAACATGTTGGAACGCGGTCCATTCGCCAGTGGTTTTGACTGCCGCTGTATGTTCCCCAGTCGCTGGATGTCTGTTTGCCTACCCATGTTGGCGTAGTGCTACGGAACCCGTGTCCTTCCACAATTAACCCATATGGTGTTACTGTAGTCCCGTGCAGGTTGGCAACTGCTTTGGTGTAAGCCTCAGAGGTCCCATTGTGAACTATCCGCCACTGTATTGCCATTACAATAACACAGCCGGTACATGTAGAACCCATTTATTCATGACAGGATGTTCTTTATGAGTGGAACGCCATACTTTTAAGCATGCTATGACCTTCCTAGTTGACGCTGTTGAGTGCTATTAATATGTGTTCCACACTGCATGTTCCGCTGGCTGGAGTGGAAGCGGTGATCCCCATAGACTCTGCTAGCAGCTGGTTGCTGTGCACGCCGGGATTCGCATCGGCTGGATGGATGTCTATGGAGTGTGTCTACTGTTGTTTCCAGCTGTATTTCCTGGGTGTTATGCCTTGCTGCTACAGCTGTGTTATTTCACCAGGTTTGCTATTCTGCGCTGCCATCTTTGTCCGTGACGCTTGTCCAGCCTTGGGAAATGCCTACTGACATCGGTGTATGGCTGTACCCATTTCACACCTGCATGCTGTATTCTCCGTGGATGATTGCCATTATTGGTGGGGGTAAGCCATGTTCTGTACCCACATCCTCCCACGGGCGGACAATGGATCCTCTGCCAATCATCTCCGACACCCATTTCTGCATACCCAAGATGCCATGGCTGCAACCCTCGACAGTAGCCAGCATTGCAAATCCTCCATGTGTGCGGAATGGGGATGTGGACGACACGTGTGGACTCGATAACCAATCTGGATGTTCGTGCATATGTCCCTCATTTCATGGACAGGTGTCATCAACCTTGAACACGCTGGCGGTGCATTTTGCTGCTGTGCCAGTCACGGCTGTAGTTCATCTTGGTCTCTCCCTGAGAAGAAGAAATTTTGGTCCTACAATGGACACAAAATGTGCATATGTAAAATGTAGAACATGTTGGACTGTGTCCATCTGGCCAGTGGTTGTGACCGCTGCTGTATGTTCCCAATCATGGATGTGTGTTTGACTACACATATTATGTTGTGCTACTTTAAACCCGTGTCCTACCACGACAACCCAAATGGTAATGATGTCATGCTGCAGGTTGGCAACTGCTTTAGGTAATCCTCAAAAGGCCCAGTAGGACGATACGCCCACTGTATTGTCAATATAACACAGCCGGAACATGTATACCCTATTTATTCATTTACGGATGTTCAAGTATGGGAACGCCAGTGTTGAAACATCCTATGACCTTCCTAGTTGAAGTTGTTTGTGTGCCATTAGTATATGTTCCACAGGTCGCCCATTTGTTCCGCAGTAGTATGGAAGCGAGTGATCCTCATGTTGTTGATGGCAGATCCAGTGCCATGCACGCCGGGTATTCGCGACGCAGTCTGTCTTTGTAGCGGGGAGTGTCTACTGTAGTCCCTATCTGACCGGTTATTTCCAAAAAACCCCGGAATTCCCTCCCCGGTTTTTAGGTTAATAGGTCCCCTTCCTCCCTCATTGTCCACCTGGGAAATTGGGGCCTTACCGGACAACTGGGGTTTTGGGCTTTTCCTCACATGGCTTTTCCCCCCCTTAAAAAAAGTGGTGGTTTCATATTTAGTGGGAGTAAAGGGCTTACTTTTTCCCCCCAGGGCGGGGACAAGGATTAATTTTGGGGCCAAAAAAATGGGGCCCCAAATTTCATAAGGTAAAAGGTGAACCCCCCCGGGACCCCTTACCATCCTTTTGGGGATGGGTTTTGACGCTTTATGGCCCCTGGGGATTTCTGTTTATTCCCATTTATGGAATTGGCCCCAATTAAAAAGCGGTGGGGAAAAAAGCAAAGCTGGGCCCAGTCCCGGGCGTCCAAATTCGCGGCCATGGAAAAACGGTCCTTTTTTTTTGCGAAAAACAAAAGTCCAACCCAAGGACAAAACCCATTTGCAAAAATTAAAACTTGGATGTCCCCACCCGGCCGTTTTTTTGTAAATTCCCCGATGCCCAATCTAAAAATCTTTTTGCTTTAAAAATTATTTTAAATTAACCCTTCCTGTCTTAAATTCCCATAACCAAATTTTAACAAAACCAACAAAGGGCCTTAGTTTCCCGAAACAGTTACAATTTTTTAAAAAAAGCCCCAAAATTTTTTTTGGGAAAAAACCCCTTTTTTTTTTTTTTACAAGCTTTTTTTAAAAAAAACAAACCCAAAAAATATTTCAAAAAATTCCCAAAAAAAAGTTAAAACTCCAACCCCGGTGCTTGAAAATTAAAAACTTTTTTCCCGATGCCCAAAAAATAAATTCAAAATTTCCCCGGTTAAATTCATTTCTTGAATTTAAAAATTAAACCTTACCTTTTTTTTTCCCTTTTTCCCAAAAATTCTTATTTTAAATTTTATATTTTAAAACTTTAAAATGCCTTTATTCTTTTTCCCTTTAAAATTTCCCAATTTTTTAACTTCCCGCTCCCAAAATTTTTTATGGGGGTTAATTATTTAACCCTTTTTAATTCCAAAAGAATTCCCAAAAATTCTTTGACCAAATTTTTTCCCCCTTTTTCATTTTAAATTTTTTACTAATTAACAAAAAAAGGGAAAACTTTTTCCCCAAAATTTTTTTTTCTTGGTAAACATTACAAACTTTTTTTTTCAAGTTATGCCCAAACCCTTTTCCTTTTAAATTTCCCCCCTTAAAAATTCCCTTTCTTACAAATACCCCTTTATAAATTTTCCTTTTTTTCAATTCTTTTGTTTCCTTTTCCCCAAAATGTCCCCATTTTAAAAAATTTAATTTTCTTTAATTAAAAATTTCGGGGCTTTTTAATCCCCTTTATAAATTCCTTTTTTTCCCCCTGTTTTTTTCCAATTCTTTCCAAAAACAAATTTTTCAAACCCTTTTTATAAGCTTTCCCAAAGGGGATAAAAACTTTTTGGTTACCAAATTTTTCCCCCTTTTCCCCACATTCTTTGTTTACCTTTCCTCCCCACAAAAAGGGGGTAAATTACTTCTTTAAAAATTTTTTTTAGGTTGGGCAACCTTTCCCCAATATCTTTGTCCCCAAAAACCATATTTGCCAAATTTCCCTTTTCCCCTTTTTCCTTTCTTTCAGAAAATTTCCCCCATTAAAAATCCCCTTTTTTAAAATTTCCCCAAATACTTTAAAGGGATAATTTTAAAATTGTTTTACAAATTCCCCTTTTTTTTTGGCACAAATTGGGGCCCTTATTTTCAAAAAATTTTTTCTTTATTGGCCCAAAACGGCAATGGGAAAAAAACCTCCCACAAAAAATAAGTGCCTTTTTTCCCCCTGGAAGGATTGGGTTTTTTAAAAAACTTTTTCCAAACAAAAATTTTTAAATTTT
This sequence comes from Protopterus annectens, assembly GCF_019279795.1. Lineage (NCBI taxonomy): Eukaryota > Metazoa > Chordata > Ceratodontiformes > Protopteridae > Protopterus > Protopterus annectens. Next base: position 401,576,854 of record NC_056734.1, on the reverse strand, counting down.
TCCCTTTTTCTATATTGTAAAATTTCCAAAGGGTTTTTATAAAAAGGGCTTCTTAAAACAGGGGGAAATTCAAAAACTTACCCATTTTTTACTACTTTGGGAAAAACCTTAGTTTCCCACATAATTGATAAATTTTTTAATCAAAATTGTTTTGTCAGGTTTTGGGATTCAAGGTATTTTGTTCCTAAAAAGGGGGAAAAATTTGGGACTTTTTCCCCATTTTCCAATTTAAAGTAAACCTTGGGACCTCCTAAAAAATTCCCCCTTGGGTTTTTTACACCCCCATAATCCTGTCCCTTGGGTTACCAACCCTTGAACCTATTCCCTTTTATTTTCCCTTTGTGGGGGTTGGGGTTTTGGAAATTCGGAAAAATTGGGTCCGGTTCACTTCAAAACAGACATTTTATATATTAAGGGGCCCCGCAAAGGGCCTTTTTGTCCTCCCCATCAAATGTTTTTAAATCTACCCAAATGACTGAGGTCACCCGGGGACTTTCTTGGGAAATGCCCCTTAACCTTTTTTGGGCATTAAAGCATTAACCCTTAAAACCTTTTCATTTAATAGACATGCTCCAGGTCCTTTGTGGGGAAAGGGGCTTTCTGATGTTTTTCCTAATTCCCCCTTAAAGGAAACAATTTCCCCCAAGGGTGTTAATGACACTTTTAAATCCCCAAACATACCGGCCTTTTTAAAATTTTTAGGGTGTTGGTGTGGGGTTTGGGGGGGTTTTGAAATCGGGGGTGAATTTTTAGAATTTTGATAACAAAGGGGATTTTTGGGTTTAAAAGGTACTATTTAAGCCCCTTATTTAAAAATTGGAATGTCCGGTGGAGGAGACTCCCTTTTAACCCTTTGGCCACTTGGGTCAAACCACGCCCCAAAAACCCTTCCCGGATTTGGGTGTTCGCAAATTTCGGGGATTCCCTTTCCGGGGTTATTAAGACAGTGTCCGTTGGTTGTTTTTGGCCCCTTCCTTTTACCAAATTTAACAAAGGCTAACCGGGTTTAAAAGCTGCAGAAACACTTTTCCGCTTTTATTTTTGAATGTTTCGTGGAGTTTGCACACCCCATTTTGTTCAATCTGGGGTTCCCAACCCGGGGGACGAGTCCCTTTGGCCGGAACCCGGCATTAGCTTTTTCGTCTTAATATGGTTTCCCTTCCTTTTGTAATTTGCCCTACAAACCCCGCAACCCGCCGGGGGGGGATCCATTCCCCTGGCCTTGGGAAAATGGGACCCGGGGAAGGGTTTAACCATTCCCCCAACCCCCCCCTGGCCCAACCCTAAGGGCGGAAAGGGCCCGGGTTCAAATGACGGGTCCTTTTTCCCTATGCCTAAGGCCTTGGTTTGGGCCCGGGTGGCTGGGGTGGGGTTTGGGTTTTGGGTTTTTCCGCCCCCCATCCGGGGCCCCCGGCCCTTCACAAATTTAAAGGGTCCCCATGGGCCCGCTTTTTTCCGGGTCCATGGGGGGAAATTTTTCCCCCCCCTTAAATTTAACCGTCCCCAATGTCCGGTGTACCGGGGGAGATCCATTAAAATAATTGCCCCCTGATGGGGAACCTACCTTTTTCCCTTACTAAACCCTGGAGATGGGCTTGGGCAATAAAAACAAGGGGACCCCTTTTGGGAAAAACCCCTTTACTTTGGCCAACAGACATGCCCTTTTGTTTTCCCTTTGTGTGCACCAACCCTTTCTGGGGTAAACCCGGGTTAATACCCCAAGGCAGAGGGAAACCCCCCCCGGGTTTTTTCCCCTCCTTTTTTAATTATTAATGCCCTTGGGTTTGGGGGGTTTTACAAACACACTTTTGGGGGTTGTTCGGCCCTTCCCTACCCCCGCACAGGGGGGTATGGGGCGCCTTTTTTCCCAACCCGGGATTATTTTTGTGCCAACCGGGGGTTTGGGGGAAATGGGTTTCCTTTCCCCAAAAGGATGAAGGGGCCAACTAACCCAAAACCCTTAGGATGCCTCCCTTGGGTGTGGGGACCGGAAATTCCCACAGAAATGGGCCAGGGAAAGTGGTACCCTTGGGAGAAAAGGGTTCCCCGAAGCCACCCTTGGTCACCCCCAACCCCATTAAAAGGTCTGGGGGAAAGGGTTTTTCCCCCGGGTTTGCAAAACCCGGGCTAAAATATTGGGTAGCCTTAAGGCCCTATTGGGGTTCCCTTGGGGTCGGGAAGGGCAGTCCCCTTGGGATTCCCAAAAACCCAATTGGGCCCCAAGGCAGTTAACCCAACACCTGGGCCCCTGGGGCCCAGCTTGCAAAAATGGGGCTCAGGGGGGAATTTTAACCCACCACTGGACCCGCTGTTAATTCCTACCTTCCCCAGGGTACCCCTCCTGGATGCACGGGGGACGTGAACCCAATTGATGGTTTCCCCCACTAAAGGGGAATTCCCAAACCAAAGGGACGGGCCCTTAACCCGCAAAGGTTTTTTGGGGGGGATTTATAAGGGGCACCCCTAGTGAGGACATCCCGTACTTTGGGAACAAACCCGTTTTCCCTTTGGGATATTTTAATATGCCCTTTAATTTTTTTTTAAATTTTTAAATAAGTTACCCAAGGGCCCTTGTGAATTTTAAACCGGGGCCATTTTCAGTACCCCAACCCGGAGGAAAAGGGTTTACAAATTTCTGGGTTATTCTTTAAAAAACCCGTCATTTAATGTAAACCTTTCACGCCCCGGGTTTGGAAAAAATTTTTTGGGTTTACAAAACAATTTTTTTATTTTTTGGGAAAAGTCCTTTCACAAGCCGGTTTACGGTGGGGTGTCCCAATGGGGCTTTTTGCCTTTGGGCCCCTTAAATTTCCAGCCCTCTAAGTTTCCCCCAAATTTAACGAAATTTTTGGGTTTAAAAATTTTTTGCAAAAAGCTGCAAAGGAGGGGAAGGTCAAAACACCAAATTTACCCAATTCCCTTGGGTGCCCCCCTGGTTTGGATAATGGTCCCAAAAAGTCCTCGGGTTTGCCGGAAAAACATGGCTTTTCGGGATGGAAAAGGGAAAAGTCCCATTTAGAGGTTTTGGAATCCCCAAAACGGAGGGGTTTACCGGGTTTTATTTTTTGGGGCCCCTTGTTTTAAAGCTTGCCCCCATTTTTGCCCCAACATGGGTTTGGGGCCCTTCCCCATTTCCACCTCATTTTATTGGGGAAGGGTTCCCTTAAAAGGGAGGATTTTCCCCTTGTACCATCCCTCCCCCCGGGGGCCAAAAATTGGGAAAAAACCCGGGGCCGAATTTACTACCCAACCCCTTTCGCAACTGGAAACCCCAAAAACCTTCTTTCGCAAAGGGATGGGGCCAGGTTATGGAACCCTACCCTGGGTATTTTTTGGGTGTTCAGTTCATACCCGTTCCCAAATTTAAAACCTTTCCTGGCCATTTTACCGGACGTGGGAAAACCCCAAATTGATACATGGTTCAGGGAAATAAGGGAAACCCCGAACCCCAAAGGGCCACTGGACACCTTGCATTTTTCAATTAATTTTTGGAAATGTTTTTGGGACCGGGATTTCCCCTCCACCCCCGGGCACCCTTCCCCATGGTGGCACATCCCCAGTACTGTGGGCAAAGCAAAATCCGTGGGGTTTCCCGTTATATTTAAAACCCCTGGGAAAATTTTGCATTATTTTTTTCCTTAAACCCCGAAATGTTTTTACCTTGCACATTTTAACCTTTTCTTTTGTTGGTCCTATTTTTCAATCCTACTCGGGTTTTGTGTATTATTTTGGTTCCAAAAAGGTGCCTCGTTCCGTTAAAATTTTTGGCCCCCTCCGTTGGGCAATTAAGTGCTTCCGCCGGTTTGGAAAAATTTTATGTTTGGAAAGTTTTAATTGGGTTTTTTATTTTTCCGGGGTATGCCTTTCCCGGGAAAGTCTTTGGGGTTTTATTGTGGGTGGAACCCAATGGTTTTTTCCGCTTGTCGGCCTTTAAGGGGTGTAAATTCCACACCTAATTTACCCCCCAATTTTTGCTTTTAAATTTTTGGAGGTTGAACCCCCCACAGGGCGGGGGGAAAAAATTGCTTAAAAACCAGACGGGTTCTCCCAAAAACCCTTAGGTTTACTCCCTTTAAATTCCCCTTGGGGGGGTTGGTTGGTCATGATGGCCCTACCCGGGAATTTTGGCTTTGCTTTTATTCATGGCGGTTGCCTTGTTTCTTTTATGGAGGAAGCCCAATGAGTTTCCCCCGTGTTGAAAAAATTTTGGGTTTGCTTTAAAAATTTTTTTGGGGTTTAAATTCCCCCCTTTGCATTTAAAAAGTGACTTGTCAAAGTTTTCCTTGTGAATTTTTTCACTGGATGGGGTGTTCAAATTTTCCATGCTTTTGGATTCCCATTAAAGGTGTCATTAAAGGGGGAGAGTATGTGGACCAAAACATCCCCCCCCCCCGGGGGGACAAAATTCCTTTAAACCACCGGGGGGACTACATACCCAGATTTTCCCTTAAAACCCCCCAGGGGGAGTTCCCCTTTCCACATTTTTTCCCTGTTTTCTTCATGGTGGGAAAGCCTGTTTACCCCTACCCTTTGGGTTTTTGTGCCCTTGTTGTGTTCCCCGGCGCACATCAAAATTTCACGGTAGGGGGCCCCCAGTCCCGTTTCTGGGCAAATTAGTCCTGGTAAGCCGGGTTGGGAGGTCCTGCTTTTTGGGTTCAATGGCCCATGTGATTTTGTGTTAAAGTTCCGGCTTGTCCCCCTTTTCCCGTGTTTTCATTTTGGGGGATTTCCCCAACGGGTGTCCTTTTGACAATTCCACTGGGCCCACATAAGGGCGTTTTAAAATTAACCAAATTTTTCATTCTCCAAAAATGGTTTCAATTGCCAATAAACCCAGAAACCCCCCCCCCAAGGGCCCGGGGGAATATTTCCAAAAACACCACCAGAACCCTGTTCCCCTTACCCAGCAAATTCCCGTAAACCATGTTGTCAAAGGGGGGGAAAGCCAAATTTAAACCCCGGGGACCCTGGGTTTTTGTGCCCTTGTTTTGTTCCCCAAAAGGTTTGCAAAATTCCGTTCCCCTGTATGGTACCGGGGCTCCTAGTTTTGTTTGGGGATTGAAAGGGGGGACGCCTTTGGACAAATTTGGGCCCCTGGAAAAGTGGAATGTAAATGTGGCCCCTTTTGGGGGTTTCCTTTTGGCATTGGTTTACGCTGTTGTTTATTTTTCCCGGGTTTCGTTTGGGTCCCCTTCCCTGGGCCATAACCGGTGTTTATCCTTTAAAAATTGCCTAAACTGGACCAAATGTTATAAACCGAACATTCCCAAAAAACCTACATTTCCAAAATTCCCCGGAAAATTGTTTTGCATTATTTAACCGGGTTTTTAAAGGGGGTGATACACATTCCCACGGGGGGGGGGAAGGATTGCCCGGCAAAAAACCCGAGCACGGGTCTCCCCAGTCCCTTTTCCGGGGACATTTCGTCCCTTTCACATCCCTCTGTTTTGGGGAAGTTTTGGATGTTTTTTGGATGCCAGGCTATGGAAACCCCCTTTTTTGTGGGGGAAACCCGGCATCTGTTCCTGCAAATTCCATGGACACTATTAAGGGGGAACATTAAACCACTTTAATTTGGATATGTTTTTTTACCGGGGACAATGAGTTTCCCCCCAAGGGTTGGGGGGGGAAGGGATTCCTTCAACAAAAGGGGTCCTACCCAAATTTTGGCAACCCCTTGCATAAATTTAAATGTAAGGTTTTCGGATGTGTTTGGAGAAATGGGGTTTACCCCCGGACCCCGGGTTTTCGGTGCATTTTGTTGGATTTCCCCTTCCACATTGGGGAAAATTAAAAACCCGGGGGGAAAGTGTACCCGTGGGACAAATTACATTAAATAAACATTTTGGTTTTCCCCAAATTTTCCACTGGCACCACTGGGCATATGTAAAAGTAATTTCCACTTTCCCACCCGGGAAAATGTTGGTTTACCTTTGATTCTTTAACCCAATTTTTGTCTTCAGGGGGAAACCCTGTTTAACCCAAAAAAATCTTACTTTGTTGCCCTTAAAATTTTCCAACCCAAAGGGCACATTGGGAGGTTTTCCCCTTTTTTCGGGCCCCCCAGCTGTTTCCTGGGAATTTAGGCCGTTTACCCCCCCTTTTTGGCAAAACGGGCCTTTTTCCTTTGTATGGGAATTTTCAATGTTTTTGGTTCCCTTTTTTGGATTTCCCGTGGGGTTTGCCTTCCCGCTTGTCCCCTTTTCCCTTCTGCCGGGTTTTGGGGGCCCTTTGGCCCTACCGGGTTGGGCCACCATGAAAAAATTTTCCTCTACCCCTACCCAAGGGCTGTACCCCATTCCACCCCCCTTTTTTTTAGCCCCTCCAGTTGGTTTGCCCTTTTTAACAGAGTAAAAGGGAGGTGGCCCCAGGGGGGAAACCCTTTAAGGGGCCCGGGGGAATATTGTAAAACAACAGGGGGCCAGGGCACATTCCCAGAATCCCTTGGGCCGGGGAAAATTCATACCCCTTCAATTGCATGTCGGGAATGTGAGGGGGATCCCCTTCTTGGGCCCGGGGCCCTGGGTTTTTCCTTCAACCTTGCCGCATTTCAGGGACAGGCCATAGGAAAATTAAACCCCCATGTGGAATGTTTTAAAACCTTTTTGGACCAAATGGGTTCCTTGGGGAAAAGGGGGAAAGGGTTCTTTAGGGAAAAATTTTTGGGTCCTAACCCAAAGGGAACCCTGTGCCCCCTATTAAAATTTTTGGGGTTAGGACCCCTTGGAAACATTTTTTATGTACCCCGGGGGGTGCCCCGGGTATCGCATGCCCGTTTCCCCATTCCCCAGGGCCAATTCCCCCCTGATTTATTTCTGTGAAAAATTTAAACCATCCAAAATGGGGGGGGACCCAAATGCTTCTAAAACCGCAAGGGGCATCCCCAATTGGGGAAACCCCACTTTTTTTTTCCCTTCACCAAGAAAATGGGTTTCTTTTGGCTTTAAACCCCTTTTTGTTCTTCCCTAAATAATGCCCAAAGGGGTTCATAACCTTTCCCCCCCCGGTGTTTGCCATTGGTATGTGTTCCCCACGAATTGTTGAAAAGGCGGGGGCCCCCCAGGGCTGTTGCTGGCGATGGGGCGGAAAAGCCTGTTCCCGGTGGTTTTATGGGGGAAATTTCCTGGGTCCCCTTATTTAAATTTTCCCGGTCAGGGCCACCGGGGGTTTTTGGGGCATTTGGGTTTTTAGTTTTTGGGTGCCATCCCCGGGGGGCATCTGCCAAAACCTTACAAGGGGCCCCCCGGAATCTATTGGGGTGTAACATTCCCCCACCTTTCATTTGCAAAACTCCGGAGGGGAGTTTGGCATTAACGGGGGGGAGGGGTGCCACCACACATCCCCCCCCAGGGTGGGAAAGGGGTTGCCTTTTTAAACAACACCAGCACCGTGGGTTTTACATTACCCCAGGAATCCCTTGACTTCAACCCGACAGAAAACCCATTAACATCCTTTATTTTTGCCGGAGGTTTTGGATTTGGAGCAGTTTTTTGGGACCCTTTTGGGATTTCGTTGGGAAAAACCGTTGGGTCAAATTTCATTAAATACGGAAACATTAAACACTCTTTCCCTTGTTTTTGTTTATTTGAAAACAAAGAATTCAGGGACGCCCCCCCAAATGGGGCTTTTTGGGGCCCTTTCCACTTTTTGGGGTCCCCTGGACACCCCACTTGCCCCTAAGTAAAGTGTAGGAAGGTTTCGGACCCTTTTTTCCTTGGACAGGGGGTTTTTTGGGGGCGTGGGTTTTAAAATTTGTTTTGTTTGTTTCCCAAATTTGTTGTCTCGGGAAAAATTTCTTCCGGGGACCAGCCAATTTTTTTTTTACATCCATTGGGTTTCCGGTTAAAAAACCCACTTTCCCTCCTACCCGAGGGCCCCCGAAATTTTGGGAGGTATTCCAAAAAAATTTTTATCGGAACAACACCCCCCAAACCTTGTGGGGCATAAAGGGGAACTTTAGGAAAATTTCCGCCAAATTTTTTTTTTTTAATTGGGCAAAAAAACAAATTTTAAACAGAAGATAAACCCTTAAAAGGTTCAGAGAAGGTTATGTTATTTTGGGAATTTGGTTTGGTTTTGGGATCCGTTCTTTGAGGGAGTTTTCAAACCATTTTTCAAAAAGGCAGCTTCAATACCTGGCAAAAAAATTGGTTTTTTTTCCTTTAAGGATGAGAGGGGAATGGAAAAAGCCAAAATTGGGGGAATTTTTAAAATTTGCCCTTAAGTAAATTTTAAAGGCCCCAGACCCATTCACTTTTTAAAAAAAGGGAAATTTAAAAGAAGGTTAGTTTTTGGGTGTACCCCAGCCATAACATGTGGGAAACCGGGAAGGGGGCTTTTAAAGGGTTTTTACAGACACCGGAGGTGTTTACACCCGGGTTTATATTGTGTAGAGGTTTTTTAACAATTTTTCCTGGGATTTTCCAGGGCAAACAGATTTCCTAAAGGACCGGTGAAATTATTTCCATTAGGTAAAGGGAGGGAATACCCAAATGCTTTGCTGGGTTACAAAAATTGGGGGGTTTTTCCCAAAATAAAATTTTTCCGGGCATAATGAAGGTTAAATGGGGAATTAACCCCCCAAACTGGGAAGTTGACAGGGGTTTGTTAACCAAATGGTTTTGGGGAAAATGGGGGATGCCTTTAAAGGGGGTTTTTTAAAAAACTCCTAACCCAAGGTAACCCGCTTTTATTTATTTATTTGGGTTTTTTAAACATTTTTTAAAAACTAAATTTTTTTAAAAAGCCTTTAACCCCATTTGGGTGCCCTTTATATAAATTATTTTAATACGGGGGGGGGGGGGGGGGGGGGGGGGGGGGGGGGGGGGGGGGGGGGGGGGGGGGAGGGGGGGGGGGGGGGGGGGGGGGTGGGGGGGGGGGGGGGGGGGGGGCGTGGGGGGGGGGGGGGGGGGGGGGGGGGGGGGGGGGGGGGGGGGGGGGGGGGGGGGGGGGGGGGTGGGGGGGGGGGGGGGGGGGGGGGGGGGGGGGGGGGGGGGGGGGGGGGGTGGGGGGGGGGGGGGGGGGGGGGGGGGGGGGGGGGGGGGGGGGCCCCCCCCCCCCCCCCCCCCCCCCCCCCCCCCCCTCCACCCCCCCCCCCCCCCCCCCCCCCCCCCCCCCCCCCCCCCCCCCCCCCTCCCCCCCCCCCCCCCCCCCCCCCCCCCCCCCCCCCCCCCCCCCCCCCCCCCCCCCCCCCCCCCCCCCCCCCCCCCCCCCCCCCCCCCCCCCCCCCCCCCCCCCCCCCCCCCCCCCCCCCCCCCCCCCGGGCCCCCCCCCCCCCCCCCCCCCCCCCCCCCCTTTTTTTGCAAGGGGGTTTTTTTAAAAAGTTTTTTATTAAATAGGGGGGTTTTAATTTTTAAAATGTAAAAAATTTTAAAAAAGTTTTTTTTTTTAAACTTTTTTTAATTTTTAAAGGGGTTCTTCCCTTTTAAAAAAGGGTTTAATTTTTAAAAAAAAGGTTTTTCAAGCTCACGTACACTACGCACATGCCTGTGGTTACGGTGCACTCTCATTAATATGCATATGGCGCTACTGCGCCGGCTATGCAATGCACCGCCGGCGCAAGCCTTACGCCGGCCTTGCGCCGAGCTTCATGAATCCCGGGGTATGTCTTTAGAAATGTAGTCCAGAATCAATTTTTATAGGGCTTCTAGATTGAGTGCAAAGAATAGCGAATTTGAAGAGCAGAAGCATAAGACCATTAATGAGCTTACAGAGAGAGGTTATGATTATGGGATGGTAGAGTATAATGCTACTCAAGTCTCTAAATTGAGAGAGAGTAGGGTCAAACCGTATTTTTCAAAAAGGTCAGCTGGTGGCAATACCAATAGAGCAAATAATATTAAGGTTTGTATTCCTTACTCAAGAGATGTTATGAGGTATACTGAAATTATTAGCCAACATTGGGATATTCTGTTAACTGATCTGCAATTAAGTGAAATTATAGGCCCCAGACCTCAGTTCACTTTTAAGAATAAGAAGAATTTAAGAAGAAGGTTATGTAATGTTAAGGAAGTAAAGTATGCCCCGACAGTACCTGGTACTAGATCATGTGGTAAATGCTCGCAGTGCAAGTACATTAATAAAGAGCCTTTCTTTGCACATCCTGACACAGGCAGAGTGTATGACATCAGGGTTCAGGCTGATTGTGAAACTATGCACGTGATTTATTTAGCTAACTGTGTTGCCTGTAGATGTTTCTATGTTGGCAAGACAGATCGTTCTCTAAAGGACAGAATAAGAGAGCATTATTACCATATAGGTAAAGGGAGTAATACTAATGCTTTAGCTAAGCATGTACAAAATATGGGTGTACAACATAAGTTTATGTTTATGGTTGTCTCTAGGACATATGAGAGTGTTAGAGTGGGTGATATTAGAGCTAGAACTGAGGAAGTAGAGGCTAGGTGGATAGTCATGCTTAGAGCCAATTATGGTCATGGTTTAAATGAACAGGTGCCTTTGAAGCCTGTTTTTGGTAAAAGAGCTCTACATAGGTAATTCCTGTCTTTTATTTATTTATTTGTTTTATATTTTTATTTTTCTATTTTATAATAATCGTAGATTGTTTATTAAATATGCTTATATGCTCATTAGAATGTGCTTATATATATATATTGTTATATATCTGTTCTTTATGCAGGGTGTATGTTTTATTAATAGTGTATATGTAGTGTATATGTATGTTTTAAACTGATTTTAAGGTCTCCCTTTTAAAAGTTAATTAGAGTGCATCATGTGATTATTCAACCTGGCTATTTAAGGTGTGGTTTTTTGTATCAGTTTTACACCTGAAGAAGCATTTTGTGAAAGCGCTAGTGTGTTGTAATAAAGCAGTTCTGCATAGATTAGTTTCCTGGTATTTTTCAAGTTCATTGTGGATTCTGGAGCCTACTCTCAGCAGCTTTGTGTGTATCCTATTTTTTTTAAAGAAGTTCTTATTTTATAGTTATTCTTCTTCTCCATATGGTTTTACTATTATATGTTACATAATATTTATATGTTTTTCATATTATATATATATATATATATATATATATATGTGTGTGTGTGTGTGTGTGTGTGTGTGTGTATTTATGTATTTATATATGTATATGTATATATATATATATATATATATATGTATATATATATATATATATATATATATATATATATATAAATATATATATATATATATATATAAATATATATATATATATATATATAAATATATACATATTTATATTTTTTACAAATCACTTATATTTTTATAAGTAACACTTATATATTTACAAATAGTATTTAGAGTTTGTATTTCTTTAAATGCTTGAATTGACAATTAGTACTCTTAGTCGTGATTGATTCTTCAATTTTCATTTGCAGCAGGTATTTTAAATTGTATATATTGATGAGATTGTAGCAGTTATTCCTTCTTTACACTGAGGAAGAGTCTTGAAAGCTTTGTTGTGTTTTATTGAATTTTATTAAAGGATTCTGAGATGTTTGCACTGCTGTTTTTTTATGTTTTTGCCTATTGTTTTATAGCAGTACAGTTAGCTACCAGAGCATTTTTTGTTCTTATTTTATCCCATGAAAGTCAACAGGCCATTATTAACTGCTTCACATGTGTGTGAGACTTGCTACTACAGGCAGGAAGTAGTGAAAAGCCCACCTCCCTGTGTTTTCACATACAGGCGCGTCTGAACTGGAGCATGAAGGAGGCCAGCTGTGTGGTGGTACATGATGACTGGCTCACATGGCGTAGATATTTTACTCAGATTAAAATGTTGTATTTTCCATGATTTCCATGATTTTGGGATGCACTAATAGCACAAGCTACCTGGGATTTCAGATGTGACAGATACCTGCAAAATAAAGTGTTCAATAGACAGAATCAGACAGTAATGTTCAAACTAACATACCCACACACACATAACATCTAGAAAATTCTTAAGTAACATACCCTTTTCCAATAAATGCCCATGACACATAAGGACACAATTGGGTTGGATTGCAAGGCAAGGCTTATAAAGGCCCTGGGGTATTCTTAGCCTAGCATCTAACTATGAACCAGAAGTGTAGCTGGCTTAGAATAATAATAATAATAATAATAATAATAATAATAATAATAATAATAATAATGATAATAATAATGATAATAATAATAATAACAATAATGATAATAATAATGATAATAATAATAATAATGATAATAATAATAATAATAATAATAATAATAATAATAATAATAATAATAATAATAATGATAATAATAAAATAAAGGACTTTTCTAAAACTTGCCAGATGGTTCCTGCAGACATAACAACAGTACCTGAACCACCATGGCCACTCTAGAAGTGAGAAGCAAAAAAAAAAAAAGGTTCCTTGTTGATACCACCCAGGTGGCCATATGTATGACAACCCCCCCTCCCTCTGCACAGCTATTAACATTCTGGTTATATACCCTGCCCTCAACTCCCCTTCATCACAGTTTAGTAAAAAAAAAAATCCTTTCTTATTTTAACTGTAGAAAACTGCTTGCTACAAATGTAGCAAAGAGTTCATACAATTTATACTTTACCTGTATGAAGCATGACAGCATTCAGGTTTTAGTTAAAAAAAAGTTGTTCTTTTAAATTGCAGCAAACTGCTTGCTACAAATTTTGCAAATAGTTGCTACAGTTTATAACCTCCCTGCATGGAATGCTACAGCACTCAGGTTATAGTTAAAAAAATTTATCCACTTTTAAACTATTGCAAAACAGTTTAAACCACACACAGAGCACTAAAGAGCTCAGGTAAGTTAGCATTGCACTAAAGTGCAATTCGGATGATGGATGTCCCTCCAATTGTGCCCCATAACACTTTGCACCAGGGGCAATTGCCCCTCTCACCCCACCTTTGTTATATGCAACTGTTATGGATCTGTGTATCTATTAACTTGTCATAAATGCATTTAAGGTTTGACCTCTCAACCAATTGGGGACAAACTTCAACAGAATCAGGGACAAGTCACGAAAAAATCAGGGACAATCAGGGACACTTTTAAAATATTAGAGCTATTAACTTGAAACATTGACAGAATCAGAGCATATGAATTAATAAACACTTTCTGAAGTAAACGAAGTCTATAACTCTTAATTATTGTCATTATTCATCAAGTGGAATTCACCACCTTTCCTCCAAAAGTCACTAGTTTTAGGAGGGATTAAGAGGGACAGAGCTAAAATTTGAGTCAAAATCAGGGACGTCCCTGAAAATCAGGGACAGTTGAGAGGTATATATATATATATATATATATATATATATATATATATATATATATATATATATATATATATATATATAAAATATGGATCTATTGTCTTTTATCAGATTTATGTTTCAACGAAACGTAAATCCGAAAATGCATTTACATGAAAGTGCATTTCAATGAAAACACATTTTCATGTAAATCCATGAAAAAAAACAAAAAAAATATTGAAAACACTTTCATGCAGGGTGAAAAGCCCCCCTGCACCCCCATGTGGGGGGCTGTGACCCCCGCACCCTCCAACTTTAATATTCTCACTCCGAGATCGCACTACAGTGGTAAAAGGGAATGTTCCCTCATCCCCACTGTACTACGATCTCAACAACAGTCCACTTAGTTGTACATCAACATACAACGTTGATGTACAACTAAGTTAACATGCAAACCGTATGTTTTTCTTTATTTAACTAATTTAAGTTTTTTGTTTTACCTACTTATTTACGTGAAAGTGCATTTTCGATAAAACGCACTTTCGCGTAAATCCACTTGCGAATTTCATGTTTTGTGAAATGGAAATTTGCTATATATATATATATATATATATATATATATATATATATATATATGTCACTGTGATGCCAGGCAGCTATTGAGACTTGCATCTCAGTACCAGAGATGACATACAGGTGAAGCTGTGACAATGGCTAACTTTAGATGAACTCTGTGTGGTTAAGCAACAGGTTCGTCAGTCGCCAGATTATATAATGAATAGGTAATGAGATTCATTAGCACAGAATATTGTTGAATCTCACTTCTTGTTCCTTGTATAGCAGGTATTGCAGGTATGGTACACAGCTGTAAAGGTGATACAGCATCAGGAAGTATAACAGGTACTCCACTGCCAGTATGATGTCACATGGTCATACCTCGGGGCAGAGTCAGAAAACATTATATTAGTGTAGCATTTCAGGATAACAGAGATCCTCAATTATGATACCCCATACCTTTTGGAATCAGTTTAGTTTCCATGTGTAAGTACTTGACCAGTTGTTTTCATTCATAAAAGCTATATTTGATTTTGACTGTTGCATATTTACTCATTCATCTTTCTGAGGGGGGTGTGTGTGTGTGTGTGTGTGTGTGTGTGTGTGTGTGTGTGTGTGTGTGTGTGTGTGTGTGTGTGTGTGTGTGTGTGTGTGTGTGTCTAGAAAGGGAGGGTTGTGGTGGTAGGTACATACCTAGAAATGCCCATGCAGGTTTCTATAACATATACTTTTTTGACTTCCAAGCATAAGGTTAACCATAAATAACTATTCTTAGTTTGCTCCTTGTTTCCACATGCACAGTCTTACTCAGTGAATTAGGATTGCTCATTAAAGAGAAGCTCCTTAGTGCACCTTTGAAGTCTACAAGGGTGAGAGTCGAAGACTTGCATAGTGATCTAGGCTGTTACATTACCACCTGCAGCCACACACACACACACACACACACACACACACACACACACACACACACACACACACACACACACACACCCCTCAGAAAGATGAATGAGTAAATATGCAACAGTCAAAATCAAATATAGCTTTTATGAATGAAAACAACTGGTCAAGTACTTACACATGGAAACTAAACTGATTCCAAAAGGTATGGGGTATCATAATTGAGGATCTCTGTTATCCTGAAATGCTACACTAATATAATGTTTTCTGACTCTGCCCCGAGGTATGACCATGTGACATCATACTGGCAGTGGAGTACCTGTTATACTTCCTGATGCTGTATCACCTTTACAGCTGTGTACCATACCTGCAATACCTGCTATACAAGGAACAAGAAGTGAGATTCAACAATATTCTGTGCTAATGAATCTCATTACCTATTCATTATATAATCTGGCGACTGACGAACCTGTTGCATAACCACACAGAGTTCATCTAAAGTTAGCCATTGTCACAGCTTCACCTGTATGTCAGCTCTGGTACTGAGATGCAAGTCTCAATAGCTGCCTGGCATCACAGTGACATATACATATATATATATATATATATATATATATATATATATATATATATGGCGAATTTCCATTTCACAAAACATGAAATTCGCAAGTGGATTTACGCGAAAGTGCGTTTTATCGAAAATGCACTTTCACGTAAATAAGTAGGTAAAACAAAAAACTTAAATTAGTTAAATAAAGAAAAACATACGGTTTGCATGTTAACTTAGTTGTACATCAACGTTGTATGTTGATGTACAACTAAGTGGACTGTTGTTGAGATTGTAGTACAGTGGGGATGAGGGAACATTCCCTTTTGCCACTGTAGTGCGATCTCGGAGTGAGAATATTAAAGTTGGAGGGTGCGGGGGTCACAGCCCCCCACATGGGGGGTGCAGGGGGGCTTATTGGGAAAGTAAATTTATTCTTTCTAACCCAATATTTAAAAACCAGCTTCGCTTGTACACACGGTACTTAGATGATATTTTTATTCTTTTCAATGGCGACTCCCTGGAAGTAGATAATTTGATTTCTTATATGAATCAAACTACTAGCTTTTTGAAATTCACTTATCAATTTTCAATTGAGGTAATAGACTACCTTGATGTCCAAATTAAGAAGGACATCGATGGGCAAAAATATTTATCTTCAGTGTTTCGTAAACCAACTTTTTGTAACTCAGTACTCCATTATACTAGTTCGCACCCTTTTAAACAAAAGCGTGCAATAGTTAAAGGACAATTGTTTAGGGCTGTACGGATGTGTAATAATCCACAATCCTTTCAAAATGAAGTTCTTTTCCTTAAGAATCAATTCCTTAATAGAGGGTACCCGGATACCCTCATTGATGACATTATTTTAGAAATTGAATTTAAACGTTCTACAGGGTTTTATAAACCCCTACTAGACGAATTTAAGGATAACCTAGGAAATAAAGGATTTTTACCTAGTGGTACCCAATTGACTGATCACAATCAAGTAGTCAGTCTTGATTCAACTCCCACTATTACTTCTAATAAAGCTAAGTTTTCTACTAGCTTTATAACTACTTTTAGTGGAGACTCAAGACATATTTGTGAAGTCATTTCAAAAAATTGGCATTTTATCAGTAATGACTTATATCTATCGGAAAAATTAGGTCCATTTCCAAAAATTTTTTTAGAAAAGGGAAAAATCTTAAAGAGTTGTTACAAAATAAATCCATGAGTCCCCAGTTTTCTAGAGGTAAGGGGTCTACCATATGTGGTGTTTGTAACTTTTGTAACTTGATTAAAGTAGGTGAGTCTTTCCAACTAAATAGGAGGAAATATTATATTAATCACAGAATCAACTGTGATACTTGGTCCATAGTTTATATTGCCTTTTGTGAATGCTGTCCAGCATTCTATATCGGCAAGACGGACCGGAAATTCCATCAACGTATCTATCAGCATATCTATGCTATAAGGAACCACAAACTGGAAAATGCCCTTGCAAAACACATCGAAAATTATTCTAATCATAAATTCAGGTTTATGGGTATAGACCATTTACCTAATAACGTTAGGGGAGGTCCAACATCACTAATACTTGAATTAAAAGAACTTGAATGGCAAATTACACTAGATGCCTTTAGTAATCCTGGATTAAATGAGAACTGCAACATTTCTGCAGTTCTCAAAATGAGAAGTTATTCCAGGTAAAAATTGAGGTGTGCTTAGGAACATTTAGATTCTGATTTAATTTTTATACTTGAGTTAATTTATATGCATTTTAACTTATTTTAATTTAATATATTTAATATAGAATACACATTTAGTAGGTCTTACATAAATAGAAATTTTAGATTTGATGTTTTTGCTAGTCCTATTTTTCTATAAGCAATACCTACATTATCTGTGATAATAATTGTAGATGATACTATGGGCAAAGACAATGTTTTAATTTAACCTAGATGTTTGGCTGTTTGTATTGTATTATATTTTGGTTTCGCTTTATCTAGCGCTTTACAGGAAGTGATGTATTTTACACACTTCCTCAAGGTATTTAAAATAGTAGCGCTTTTTACTTTTTCGTATTTTCTGATGAAGCTGCTGTATCTTGCTAGCAGCGAAAACACTTTTTATCTCATAAAATAAACTTGCGTTCAAGCTACTTCTGGTTTGTGCCTGGCTTCATGATTTTGGCTGCTTCACCATTTACTTAGGATCAAGTGGTGGAAATTGAAAAAGGGTAATTGTGAGGTGGAGTTCAGGGAAGAGTTAAGACAGGCACTGGGTGGCAGTGAAGAGTTACCAAATAGCTGGGTAACTACAGCATAGCTAGTAAGGGAGATGGCTAGAAAGGTGCATGGTATGACATCTGGACAGAGGAAGGATGACAAGGAGACATGGTGGTGGAATGAGGAAGTATAGGAGAGTATACAGAGAAAGAAGTTGGCAAAGAAGAAGTGGGATTGTCAGAGAGATGTAAGTAGGCAGGAGTATAAGGAGATGAGGTGCATGACAAAGAGCGAGGTGGTGAAGGCTAAGGATAAGGCATATAAAGAGTTGTATGAAAGGTTGGACACTAAGGAGAGAGAAAAGGACCTGTACCAACTGGCTAGACAGAGGGTCCAAGCTAGGAAAGATGTACAGCAGGTAAGGGTGATAAAGGATAATGAGGGAAACATACTCACAAGCAAGGAGAGTGTGTTGAGCAGATGGAAAGAGTACTTTGAGGGGCTGATGAATGAAGAGAATGAGAGGAAGAGAAGGTTGGATGATGTGCGGATAGTGAATCATGAAGTGCAAGGGATTAGCAAGGAGGAAGTAAGGATAGCTATGAAGCGGATGAAGAATGGAAAGGCTGTTGGTCCAGATGACATACCTGTGGAAGCATGGAGGTGTTTAGGTGAAATGGCAGTGGAGTTTCTAACCAGACTGTTTAATGAAATCTTGGAAAGTGAGAGGATGCTTGAGGAATGGAGAAAAAGAGTTTTGGTACCGATTTTTAAGACTAAGGGTGATGTGCAAAGCTGTAGTAACTACAGAGGGATTAAATTGATCAGTCACAGCATGAAGTTATGGGAAAGAGTAGTGGAAGCTAGGTTAAGAAGTGATGTGATGATTAGAGATCAGCAGTATGGTTTCATGCTGGGAAAGAGCACTACAGATGCAATGTTTGCTCTTAGAGTGTTGATGGAGAAGTACAGGGAAGGTCAGAAGGAGTTGCATTGTGTTTTTGTATACTTAGAGAAAGCATATGACAGGGTGCCTACAGAGGAGTTGTGGTATTGTATGAGGAAGTCGAGAATGTCAGAGAAGTATCTAATAGTGGTACAGGATATGTACAAGGGTAGTGTGACAACAGTAAGGTCTGCGGTGGGAGTGATGGATGCATTTACGGTGTAGGTGGGATTACATCAAGGATCAGCTCTGAGTCCTTTCTTATTTGCAATGGTGATGGACAGATTGACAGACAAGATCAGACAGGAGTCCCAATGGACTATGATGTTTGCAGATGACACTGTGATCTGCAACGAGAGTAGGGAACAGGTGGAAGAGACCCTAGAGAGATGGAGATATGCTCTAGAGAGAAGAGAAATGAAGGTCAGCAGCACTAAGAATATATGTGTGTGAATGAGTGGGAAGATAAAGGAATGGTGAGGATGCAAGGAGTAGAGGTGGCGAAGGTGGATGAGTTTAAATACTTGGGATCAATAGTTCAGAGTAATGGTGAGTGTGGATGTGAGGTGAAGAAGAGAGTACAGGCAGGATGGAGTGGGTGGAGAAGAGTGACAGGAGTGATTTGTGACAGATGGGTACCAGTAAGAGTGAAAGGGAAGGTCTAAAAGAGGGTAGTGAGACCAGCTATGTTATATGGGTTGGAGACAGTGGCATTGACAAAAAGGCAGGAGTTAGAGCTGGATGTGGCAGAGTTAAAGATGTTAAGATTTGCACTGGGTGTGACGAGGGTGGACAGGATTAGGAATAAGTATATTAGAGAGTCAGCCCAGGTTGGAAGGTTTGGAGATAAAGCCAGAGAGACAAGACTAGGTTGGTTTGGACATGTGCTGAGGATGGATGCTGAGTATATTGGGAAAGAGATGCTAAGGATGAAGCTAACAGGTAACAGGAAAAGAGGAAGGCCTAAGATAAGGTTTATGGATGTGGTGAGAGAGGATATGCAGGTGGTTGGCATGACAGAGCAAGATACCGAGGACAGGAATAAATGGAAATAGATCCGCTGTGGTGACCCCTAACAGAAACAGTCAAAAGAAGATGATGATCTGACTTACAAGATGTTTAATACTTATTAGCCAATCATTATTATGCTAATAGATTATTTTATACCTTTATTTATTTATTTATTTATTTAGTTATTTATTTATTTATTTATATACTTATTAGCCAGGTATGTTTCTGACCCAAAGACTCTTTTCAGGTATAACCCTGGCCAAAAGGTAAATATAAAACAGCAAGTTCCCTTGTTTGGATCAGTTTAAAGAGATGCTTCCCTAATAATCAGAGCATAATTATGGCTACCAGTCATTGCAAGATCTACTCTCCTTCTATCCTCTTACATTTAAAATCCTAAATTGTAGGTGCTGTCTATCCCTAAAAAGCAAACTAAAACAAATTTTCCCCTACTCTCCCAGAAATCAGGACAATGGCACCCTAAGTTTAACTTGTCCACTATTTATGGAAGCTACAGACCGGATGAGTTTCAGAAGGATTGTTCCAGCTCACTGGAATCTTCCCCCAGCAAAGCTCAGACAGGTTACAGACTACAGGTTACAAGCAGTTCCAAGAGGACTAAAGTAATACCTACAAAGCAAGTACAACTGTTGCTTCTATACACAAAGGCTACCCCCATCTACCCTTTACTGCTTGAAACTTCACCAGCAAAAATGAGTCATATGTTTCATTGAATATATCACTTCTAAGGATTTTCCTCCTATTGAGGAGTTTGCAAATAATTTACAGTGGCATGCTTACCCGGGGGACTGGGAGGAATGGGGAGGGGGCTAATAACTCTACTTATTTGTATATTATTTCCTAATGCCTTGGGTTGCCAGGAGTTGTAGATAAGTTAATTTTCTACTCCATTGCTCTGCTGTATCATCTCTTAAGTGAGATTACTTCTACTATATAGTGGTATTTGAGTTAGACTATTAGTTGTAAAATATGTTTCACTGTACTTCAGAATTTGATTGTAATATTGTTTCAAATGGATTCTTCTGTGTTAATGTCCTTATCTTTCTGAATGCAGCAAAATGCAATTTTTTTTGTGGATATGATGCCATCTTTTGTGAAAATATTATAAATACTGTTGTGAAATGTTGCTGCCTTTACTTTACTTTATATACAATTTCAGCTTATGTGAAACCATTTCTTAACTACTATGAAATGCACCAATCTGTACGATCATCATAAATGTAATCTTGACTGATGTTACTGCATTTCACTGTCTCTTCAACAATGTTACTTTGTGCTTTGGCACCTAGGTCATGGCTGAAATGGGTCCTTGGACCAGCTCACATGTACAGTAACCACAGAATAAATAAATAAATAAACAAACAAATAAATAAAATAAATAAATAAATAAATAAACACACACACACACACACACACACACACACACACGCACACACACGCACACACACACACACACACACACACACACACACACACACACACACACACACACACACACACACACAATACAAATGTCAGTTCAAATTAGTGATAAAGTGGCATTAGTTTTACTCCCTTACCACTGAGTTAAATTAGTGTAGGCTATGAAATGTGGTGGAGCTATTGCACATGAGTATAGGCTATGACATGTGGTGGAGCTATTCAACATGAATATAGGGTATGATGTGTGGTAGAGCTATTGCACATGAGTATAGGCTATGACGTGGTAGAGCGATTGCACATGAGTATAGGCTATGAAATGTGGTGGAGCTATTGCATATGAGTATAGGCTATGACATGTGTTGGATCTATTGCACATGAGTATAGGCTATGAAATGTGGTGGAGCGATTGCACATGAGTATAGGCTATGACATATGGTGGAGCTATTGCACATGAGTATAGGCTATTAAATGTGGTGGAGCTATTGCACATGAGTATAGGCTATGACATGTGGTGGAGCTATTGTGCATGAGTATATGCTATGACATGTGGTGGAGCTATTGCACATGAGTATAGGCTATGAAATGTGGTGGAGCTATTGCACATGAGTATACACTATGACATGTGGTGGAGCTATTGCACATGAGTATAGGCTATGACATGTGGTGGAGCTATTGCACATGAGTATATGCTATGATATGTGGTGGAGCTATTGCACATGAGTATAGACTATGACATGTGTTAGAGCTATTGCACATGAGTATAGGCTATGATATGTGGTAGAGCTATTGCACATGAGTATATGCTATAATGTGGTGGAGCTATTGAACATGAGTATAGGCTATGACATGTGGTGGAGCTATTGCACATGATTACAGAAAGTTTGGAGTAGCATAACAATGAGTTGTCACCAGCCTGCTTTGCTACCCTAAATTTGATTAACATTCCTGCCCCCTTTGGGAGATGGGGTACACCCAAAACAGTTTCTCACACTGTCATGTAAAGAACTGCAAGAGATTCCAGTTAGGCCAGGGATGGATAATAAGATTCTACAGTATACTATGAAATTCTTCAATATGTGATGATCTGCAGAATCTTATTACCTATTTATATCATAGCATGATCCCAGCCTAGGGAAACTAGTGAGCCCATATGCAGTACCAGAGCTGTCACACAGGTGAAGATGTCTGGCCATGTGCTGATCCTAGATAACAGTGCCACTAATCTATCTCTATAATATTTCTTTAAAAACATTTATGTCCATGAGTATCATATAAATCATACAGAAAAAGAAAGGAAAGAAGGAAAAGGAAGGAAAAGGAGGGAAAAGACTTCTGACAAAATGGAATCATAGAAATAACTATTGTGTCAGTAAAGCAGCTCTTCATTCACATAGAATTTTCTTATGGCAATACAAATACTAACAGTAAATGTTCTACCATTCTTGTGATCAGAAATCAGGCATAGAACAGGCTATCCCAGCTCTTAACATCATCTGTTTAGTTACCATTGATGCCAAGATTTTTAATTTGTTGTTTCTGAATATATATCTAACATCTACGTTAAAAATATTTGTTCTTTTAAGAAGTTCTCCAATAACTTGTGTGTTTCCATCCAATAACAATATACTTAGGGACATACATATAAATATTTCAAGCACAGGAAATAATGCCCTTTTAGCCTGCAAGTATACCAAAACAGTTGCTCTCATAATATGTGTCCAGGCCGTTCTTAAAATGGTCATGGTGTAGCAGCAGATTTCACAAGCTCCACTAAGGAAAATATATCTTCACTGGAAATTTGTTTCATATCAAGAAAAAAGTGGATTTATTTTTGTAGAATTTGATAGTATTCAACATTCTCTTCAGGGATATCTATTTATAAATCGAAATTGGTTATAATTTCCAGTCAAAACCTTCATCTGAACAAATACTTCACTTTTGGGAGATTTTCAACATGAGTTATACTAAGACAAACAACCAGGACTCCAGTATAAAAAAGGAACTACACACTTTAATAACAACTATTCAAGACCTCACAACTAAGATTGATATAATTGACTGTAAAATAGACAACGTTAAAGAAAAAGCTACCAAGCAGATGGATTTGCTTCATGAGGATCTAAAACAGCAAAAAATTCAAATTACTAGTATTGAGGAATCATTAACGGACTTTGTTGGAAGATTGCTAGAAAATGAAAACAACATAGAATTTTTGCTAAAACAAAATACGTCATTACAATATAAACTGGATGATCTAGAGAATAGATCATGCCGGAATAATATAAGGATTTTTGGTCTACAGGAAAATATAGTAGGAAACAATATGTCAAGTTTCCTTAACTCATGGCTGCCAAAATTTCTAGATTTACCAGAGGCTTTATCTTTCAGTATAGAGAGAGCACATCAGTCTCTCACATCAGGAAACAGTACCAACTGGAAACAACCTAGATCTGTCATAGTAAAATACCTATCATCTTCAGATAAAGACTTAATTCTAAAAACAGCCTGGTCAAAATCACCTTTAAAATACAATGACTCTATTATTCATTTCGATAATGACTATTCAACAGTGGTAATTACCAAAAAGAAAGTTTTTTTACCTCTAATTAAAGAACTGAACAAGGTACAGATTAAGACTCACCTCTTGTTTCCAGCAAGGCTGAAGATTTTTCTTTCTGATGGACCTTTGTTGTTTGAGGATCTTGATTCTGCTGTGTCATATGGTAAAAACCACAAATTACTGGATAAAATAGAAGAGATAGAGTGGGTTAATACCTCTCTTAAAAGAATGGCTCCTAAAACTACATAGAAATCTACTGAAAAACAAAAGAGACTAACGAATAAATGAAAAATACAGACTATTTATAAAACAAACTATTATTGTGGACTATGCTTTTATTAACAAGTCTGTTTTGATATGTTATAAATACAAGGTAAGATTTACACTGCTTTTCATGTGTTGCGCATATATAATGCTTCATTCATTACTTAATTTGATATAATATAACATACTTAATCTACATCAATATATTTTTAATTAACACTTTAAGTATTCATTTTATATAAGTCAGCATACCATATAACAATGCATTACCTCAGTTTCTGCTATATAGTACAGGATACTACTTAGCTGTATATTACACTTTAATTTCACACAGCTATAATAGATACAGTTATAAATACTTAATATTCTATGTAAGATAAAATGAAGGGATACACTGGAAAATATAAAGTAAAGAAAAGGGAGGGAAGGGGAGAGGGGAGAGAAAAAAAAAAACATTTTTTTTTATATATACATATAATTTCCTGTATAGTTAGCATATTATACATGTCTCTCTAAACTTAAAGTAATAACAATGCATAACATATTCAAAGCTTTCTTCTCTCCTCTAATTGCACTTTAAGTCATAGAGAATAACATATTCATATAACAGTTTCCATCTCACTTCTAATCATACAGTACTAGTCAGCACTGAGCATAAACTGTGTTACACCCACAGAGTAGAACAAGAATTCACAATGTAATTATTAAATATGTACATGATATACATTTGTTCAGGATAGGTAAATGTTGGGAAGGTAGTGTAGTATCTGTGGGTTTAAATGCCAATGCATACATTAGCTCTGAGAAGCTGAGAGATGTTATATGTGTTTGCATTACAAGGCTTATTATTTATATATTAATCTAAACTCTAGGGAATATATACAGTTAAAAATAAACATTGCTTTTAAATGACAAAATAGAGCAGTCGGAAAAGTTACATTACTTTCATGCTTTGTTTGAAAATGTTTTTATTGATGACAGTTTTGCAGTTTCTAGTATGGGAAACAGATATATATGCTGATTCACATGTATAAAAACATTTTTTTTTACTGAAATTTGGCTATTTCCCGCCGAAAAAATAAGGGAGACAACTTTGAACATTCTCCTTAACTCATGCAGTGCTCTCACGAGCTAATTATTCGTTTGGAAAACTTTCTACAGTTTGTGGAATCATCTCTTCTCTCTCTGAACTCCCTCGATGATGTGAAGCAGCTGGATGATGTCATCACCATGCGACAAATGTTTCCAGGAAGTGCAGAACTGTATTTTGACTGTAACTTGGTTTATCAGTCTTTTTTGCTTTAAATCAACTGTTATTTACTTAAAATGATCATTTATATGGTTGATGACAAGATTACATATTACAATAACATATCTTCATCTTTTGTGACTTGAAGAAAGGATTACAGAACAGATAAAGGAAGAAAATGTAAAAAGAAAACAGGTGAGAGAGGAGATGGTTATGAGAGAACTGTGCGAGTATTAAAATGTAAATATCTATGTGCTGTATTCTTAGACCCTACAAGTGTAAATACTGATGGTAACATTCATTTATATATATGTATATATATATATATATATATATATATATATATATATATATATATATATATATATATATATATAAATATTTTTTTTTTCTCTCCCTCATCTTTCTTTGAAGTATCACTGCATACTATGATTATGGTTACCATACTCAAAGTTAATATCTTCACAAATTTATGCAATCTTTATATTTAAGTGTCATAAGTAAGGTTATGCATATCATTTCAGAATGTTTGTTTGCATAGCAAAGAACTGAATAACAAAAGTGGTATACTAAAAAGAACTTTGCAAATAGATATCTTATTCTGCCACTAGTGAAAGCAGTTGTATATACATGTGTTTATAGTGACTACATCCTATTTGGGGATGATACAATGTTTATTTAAATGACATACTGTTTATAATTACACTTACATCTTATAAACAGTCATTCTAAATATAACAATTTACAAGGGATCCTAACTACATTAGCCTTGTTTTACTTTTTTTTCTCTCTCTCTTTTCTCTCTCTCTTCCCTCTTGTGTTCATGTATATAAGTTAAATAAAGGGAAGAGATATAATGAGAGTTACAAACATGTTAATACAAAATAGAATTACATTTAAACAAACCATGGTTTGAACAATAACATTGTGCCCTGGATAACGTATTATATCTGATAACCTAATAAAAATGTTGTTTATACAAATAACCTCTGTTATCTATGTTATTAGTAAGGCAATGGGATAAATTACATAGTCCTTTTAAATAATCTGTTAGACATTTGCCTTATTTTGGAATGTAAATCATATTTTGAATCTATTAGGTTGCACAGGTTTCTTATTAGATATGATATCTATGAATGTATAAACCTTCCAGATAACACTATATTAGGACAATTAATGATTTCATAAGAATTTGGTTATCTTAATGTTTCTAACTTAAAGTATATAAAGTATGTTATTAGTGGAGTTTGTACTCTGTTGTTACAGTTTAGGGGTTGATGTCAGTGACAAATGTCATTGGTATTAGGAGGTTATAACTCCAGGCGGGGAGCATTGGGGTGTTTGTTTTTATCTAGTGTATGTAATATTTTTTTTAAAAAATGAGTTTTTTTGACATCCAGAGTAGCTTATATACAGAAAATATAGAGAATAAAGCTCAAGGAATACATTTTTTCCTAAAGACATGAGATTTAATATTTTTACTAGGAACAAATTCATTTTTTTGCAGAAATTTTTACATTATACATATGATATTGATATGTTACTAACACATCTTTCAGGTACAATTACATAATATGACTATGTTGAAAGGTATGTCACTTAACATAAATGGTTTGAACAATCCATATAAAAGAAGTAATTTATTTAAATATCTAGCTTTTCATAAACCTAATATAGTATTCTTACAAGAAACCCATTTAACAAATGATACTATTAAATTTCTAGATACAAATAAATACACAAATATAGTAAGCTCAAAGTGTGGAACAAATCATTACCATTACCTAAAATAATCAAAATATACCAAGACAATAAAGGTTTGCTTTGCTTGACTGTAATTGAGATGGGTAAGAAACTATATACATTCATAAACAACTATTGGTTACATGGTATTGGTACTAATATTATTGGACACATATTGAATCAAATAGTTTCACTATCTGAGGGACGTATCATTATGGGAGGTGACTACAACTGTATCTCAGACCCTAAAGATACAACCACTTCAGGAAAAAGAAATATTACAGCACAAGCTAAATAACTTATAAACTTCATAGACTTATACCTACTCAAAGGCATATATCATTTTGTGGATCATAACTCATTACAATACACGCTCTATTCTAATAGATACAAAACATATTCTAGAACTGATAGAATATGTCTTTCCACACAGATAATGAATAACCTGACCAATAGCAAAATTATATCCTGCCCAATCTCAGACCATAATACTATCATATTTGAACTTAATATTAATAACACTCATAGTGTCCAAATTAAAAGGATTCTAGCATATCTCATACAACTTAAGGATTTTCAATTATTCATAACATAAGAGACACAAAACTTCATTAATATAAACTCAGCATCAGACACACATGATATATTTATTTGGGATGCCCTAAAAGCATATTTATAAACAAATGGTTTCATAATAAGATGAAAATATGGGATAAAGATATAAGAATAATACAGGATAAACTGGACTCACTATACACAAATAATAAAGACAACTTGTCTTCAAAGAATATAAGGGATGAGATATACAAACTAAATGAGGAATATAGATCTATCCTACATCATAAAACAAAGATAACACTAGTAAAATATAGGTTTCTTGCTTATTCTGTAAATCCTAAATATCTATCAAACCTTAAGAATAAGGCCAAAAGATTAAATAAATATAATTATATTAAAGAAATACATTCTGCAAAAAAGAAAAGAGAAATACATAATATGCAAGATATATTAGAAGAGTTTAGATGTCACTTTCATGAAATTAATCAATCCACACAACAAATTCAAACACAAGATAACATAAGAGATTATATTAACAAGAACATATATAATAAACGAAACAAACAACAAATAGAAGTTATTGATAAACAAATTACTTTATCAGATGTACAAAGTCAAGTAAGTAAGCTTAAACTAAGCAAAGCTCCAGGTAACAATGGAATTATTCCTGAAATATATAAGATAATGCCCAAAATGGCTATTTCCTTACTACACCAAGTATATAATTCGGCACAAAATGATAATATTGCACCCCTATCCTGGAAATATACATTTATATCCCCTATTTTAAAATCAAATAAAGATCCAAAATTATGTTCCTCATACAGACCAATATCTTTACTGAATATTGATTATAAGATGTTTATGAATATATTCTCAGAAAGACTTGAAGAAATTCTTACCCCACGTACTAGATGAAGACCAGACATGATTTATAACTAACAGAAGTACTTTTGATAATATAAAACAAACCCTAGCTATTATAGACTTCTCACAAAGGAAGAAAAGGAACTTATCAGTAATTAGGCTTAACAGAAGTACTTTTGATAATATAAAACAAACCCTAGCTATTATAGACTTCTCACAAAGGAAGAAAAGGAACTTATCATTAATTAGGCTTGATATTAATGCGGCCTTTGATTCTATTAACTGGATCTATCTATTTACTCTTTTGGAATGCCTACATTTTTCACATAATTTTATTAATCTATTAAAACATTTATATGAAGAAACCTATGCATATATCAAAATGGGGTCATATATTTCCAATAAAATATCTATTACAAAAGGCACCAAACAAGGATGTCCTCTCTCTATTAACTGGATCTATCTATTTACTCTTTTGGAATGCCTACATTTTTCACATAATTTTATTAATCTTTTAAAACATTTATATGAAGAAACCTATGCATATATCAAAATAGGGTCATATATTTCCAATAAGATCTCTATTACAAAAGGCACCAAACAAGGATGTCCTCTCTCTCCTCTACTATTTACTTTGATCATGGAACGCTGGGCAAATAAAATAAGAAACAATAAAGAAATAGAGGGTTTGGAAATGGATAAAGGCAATATAGCCAAAATCCAGGTGTTTGCGGATAATATTCTTATCACCACAAAGGGAAATGACCCCTCATTCATGTCATTATATGAATCAATTAAAATGTTTCAAATGATGTCCGGTCTATCATTCAATGACAATAAAACAAAAATTCTACCCATATATCCTAATAATAAAAAAATAAAAAAAAGGATGATAGGAAATAATACATATCACATTGCTAATGCAGATCAAATCACATATCTTGGAATAATTCTTGCCAAAGACATTAAATCAATAATTCAATTAAACTATAACAAATATTTACAAAATATCCAATAATTATTTTCAAAATGGAATACAATAATATTTACTACTGAAGAAAGACTAACCATTATAAAAATGATAATTTTACCTAAAATCTTATACATAATACAATCCATTCAAATTCTACCTTCAAAAAGGTTTATAAATAAACGAAACACTTTAATACTAAGATTCTTTTGGTCACAAAAAAAACCTAGAATTACTATTAATCAACATACTAACAGCTGGAAGAATGGTGGAATAGCTTTCCCAGGTATAAATCTCTATTCGATTTCCGCTATAATCAGATCAATTTCTCAGCTCTTAGATATAACCTATTTAGCTAAATGTGAACGCAAAAAGACAGCGAAACTTGCAGATGTTCTTCTTTTCCAAAACTTTATTCAGTATGTGCTTTCCTAAGGACTAGTATCCAAACTTCCTCAGACAAAGTTACACAAGCAGTCAATGACTTATATACTTATACAATTAATATATAAAACAATAAAGCAATTATATAAAAAAAACTGAATAATTAAATAAGCAACTCAATTCCTTTCCTCCTATGGAAAACTATTTACTTTGTATTTCCATATATAATTCATGATTTTATTACTAAATACCTAGACAGTAAATTAGTGACTTGAATTAATATAAAATACAAATGTATAAAGTAGAAATATATGGGTCTATATTGCTGATTGATCGAACTTATTTTCGCGAAACTGCAAAATATCGAAGCAGCAGAAACTCAAATTTTTTCCTAGGGAAAGAATTTGGTTGTCCATTTCTGTTGCTTCAGTATTTTCAATGTTATGGTGGAAAGTTACCGGTCGGATTCAGGTAAGTGTGAGATTGTGTGGATGTGAGTGTTAGGGTGATTTAGGTGAGTTAGGGTTAGGGCTCAGGTTAGGTGTGTGTGTGATTGAGTGGACATGAGGGTTAGGGCGGATTTTTGTGAGTTAGGGTTAGGGAGCGGGTGAGGTGAGTGATCGATAGTGACAGACCTTAGGGTTAGGGTTTGGGTTAAGGTAAGGGGGTAGTTAGTGGTGTGTGCATAGTTTAGTGTAGGGTTAGGTATCAGATTTTAGGTGTATGTGTGTGGATTTCTGTTTTTTTTTTATAATTGCTTTATTGGTTTATTTATTAATTGTATAAGTATATAAGTCATTGACTGCTTGTGTAACTTTGAGGAAGTTTGGATACTAGTCCTTATGAAAACGCTTACAGAATAAAGTTTTGGAAAAGGAGAACATCTGCAAGTTTTGCTGTCTTTTTGTGTTCACGAGTACTAGTTGGTTGTGTTGTTTTCTATTTAGCTAAATGGAAATCTTTATGGTAAGTATCAGCCATGGAACTTATAACGAGACCAACAACATATCAACTAGAATTCATAAACACACCTTTTATATGGATCTTAAAAGAATATTTTATTACACATACTAATCCTAATCATACTGCCAGTTGCATACATTATATTATAATTAACTTTAGAAACTTTATATATAAACATGTTAAATATAAAGACTACTTTTTTATTTCCTATAGCATATACACAAGAGACTTTTGTTACCTCATATATTAACAAAATTTCTCAACTGAAAAACATTGAACTCAAATACTGGTTCCAGAAAACTTATGAATACAAGACTAGTTCAACGTATTATATTATACAGGAATATAAACTTAATAATTCCTCATGGTTAGATATATAAACACTTATACTATATCTTGATAATAAGCTGAAACTAGCCTTACCAACTAGCAAACATGACACCAAGATATTATTACAATTTCTTCAATCAACATTATTACACCAGCATACATATTCAGGTAGTCTGTCCTTTATTTATAGACTTTTAAAAGAAGAAACATTTTCTTGCACACATAACTACTGGAGTTGTTGTTGTTGTTGTCTCTTTCGGCTTTTCCCAGTTAGGAGTCGCCACAGCGGAACTCCGGTCTGCTAATGATTGGCAGGAGATTTTTACGTGCTGGCTTGCCGGGCCTAGCGCACAACCTTCAATGAAGGAACACTCATCCACGCATGTCGCCACACAGAAGACGCTCTTACTGAGAATCGAATGGGCAACGTCTAACTTTGAGGCGACAATGCTACTGCAGCACCACCACCACATGTCTTATATAGTTTAATTACTCATAATTCCCCAAGTGAGCAAGATAAGGTTAATATGCTACAGTCAGCTAGGAAAACATAATTTTCTCTGAAACTGAAGATTTACACATGGAGATTCATAAATGGATCCTTTTATACACAACAAATAATGGACAAAATTAATAAAAAACAGAAGATCTGTAATACATGCAACTCTAATGTAGATATTAACCGAGCACATATGTTTTTTGACTGTCCAACCTTAAATATCTTTTGGAATAAAGTAAATGATTTTTTACAAGCACTTTTTTCAGACAACTTCATATTGAATAAATCATTAATCATATTTAATACACCTGTTCCACAATGTGTTAGGAAAACCAAATACTAATTACTATGGACTATATTGGCAGTGGCTATAAAGATCATAACAAAAAATTGGATTTCAAAACATCCTCCTACATTCTCTGAGTTTACTAATTTATTAAAAGAAGTTAGTCATTTACAGATAAGAACCATAACCTCTAGAACATCTAGAAAGACATATGAACATCATTTATGGGTTAACTTACAAAATATGTTGGAAAAAATATCATTTTGCATAAAGGTAATTAACTTTCTTGTCATTCATGAGAACAAGTTACAAAAAGAAGGTTATAGTGTATGTTAATGTATAAATAATGGATGTCTATGTACATACCTTAGTTTGTTTGCTTTGTTATTCATATATTCATATTTAAATGCTATAAATACATGTTATCAATTTGTAAATTTATAATGTAAATTATCTTATATATGTCTATGTGATTTTTTCATTATAATCAAAATCAATAAAACTGCTTTAAAAAATATCTAAACTAGTACTTGCTTTAATGCAATTTGGTAGTTTATTCCATGCATCAACTACTCTGTCAGAGAACCAATTAGTAGACTTCTCATTACTATAGAATCTTCTGGAAAATGACATTGTGCAGCGAAAAAGAAACAAACTTGTTCTTGATCTGAAAGATTACGAAACCGGTGTTTTGTTTAACTGGCAACGTGAGCCCATGCATAATGCACGCAACAGGTCAAGGGGCAGAAGCTGGAGTAGTAATTTTAAGCGGAGAGGGTTATCAGCATCATCGGCATCTTCTGTGGAGGGTAACACAACTAAAAATGTTTCTTTTGCTGGAGCAACAACTGTTAGTAGGACCTCAAATCGAGAGGTCACTATGGGAGCTGGTGGCTCTAATAATGAAAATGTGAACTTTCAAAATGACGACTCGAACAAGGGAAGAAACAGGAGGAATGGAAGGAAGGGGCGAAACAGATTTAAATGAAGGTTCGTCGATAATGACTTTTGATAAACTCTCTTTGCAATGTGTCAATCTGTCTGATTTAACTCTGTTATGACATGTTAAATGTCTTATATAGAGGAAGTAAGTTTGTTCCGACATTCTTCCCTTTGTTAGCTGACATTTACTTTGAAGTCAAGCGCTTTATAAGGAAGCTTTTACTTAGATTCATTTTTCTAGAAGGGAGAAATCAAATACGTCCATTCCCACTGTTAATGAAGAATTAGTTTTGTCAAGTGACTGAAATAGATGAAAATTTACTTAATTTGTCTATTTATAATTATGAGTTTGAACTTGATGAAATTAATAGTAATATTGATTCATCTATTGCTGAAAATGCTGAGAATGTTAATTTTCTGACTGGTTATGGCAGATTGATGTTACCGGATTTCAAAAATGTTAATAACACCTTTATGCCTTACATTTCTGTGCCTGCTGTTTCTACTTTTCAAAAAATTCTTCTTAAAGAAATTGAAACATCTTTTAAAGAGTTTTGCAAGGGAAAGAAATGTTTCAATTTAAATATAAATGAATGGCAGGCTTTAAAACAATTGAAACAACTCAAAAATTAGTATATTTTCAAGCCTGCCGACAAAGGTGGAAATTGGGTCATAATGGATAAAGTTAAATACTGTAACATGGTGAACAGATTGTTGCTGAATTCTGAAGAATATAAGAAACTCGACAGTGACCCTACTCTGTCATTTAATGATGAGCTGTTATTCTTATTGGAAAAAGGTGAACGCTTGTTTTTTTTTATGCATACTGATGTTAAAAAGTTGTACATTCAAAAACCAGCAATACCTATTTTGTATGCGTTACCTAAAATCCATAAGAATTTGGAAGAACCCCCAGGTAGATCCATCATATCTGGTATAGGTTCTTTTTTGGAAAATGTTAATTTGTTTTTGGATTTTCAATTAAAGATTTATTTGCATAAGGTAACAGCTCACATTAGGAACACACATGATCTTATTAATAACATTTTGAATCTCAATTCGAGTCATGACTATTATTGGGTCACTGTCGATGTTAAGTCCTTATATACCAACATTAACACAAAATGGGGGTTGGAATCTATACAAAATATGATGGGTGAAGGACCTAGAACTGGTTTCCTAATTAGTTTGCTGGAATTTTGTTTAACTCACAGTTATTTTCTATTTGGCACTGAATATTATTTGCAAGTGAAAGGCACTGCAATGGGTGCAGCATATGCACCATCTTATGCTATTATTTATATGGATTATTTTGAGAAAAAATTCATTTATTCAACAATTTTTTTTAAGAATAAAGTAATCCTATATAAGCGCTTTATAGATGATTTGATTTTCATCTGTAAGGGGGACATTTCTGAGTTTTTAGATTTTTTTGAAGTACTCAATAATAATGAACATAATTTACAATTTTCATATGAGATCAATAGAAGTGAGATTAATTTTCTCGATTTAACCTTATTTGAGAAGGAAAATAAAATTCAATTTAGACCATTTAGAAAGGAAACTTCAGTAAATATGTTCTTATATGCTACAAGTATGCATCCCCCACATTTATTGAATGCCCTTCCATATGGGGAATTTAAAAGGATTCGGGATCACACTAGTGCAAAAGAAGACATAGATAAAGAATTATATGCAGTGTTTTTGAGACTAATGGAAAGAGGATATGAATGCAGTCAACTATTAAAATGTAGGGATAGTGTAATTGATAACATTAGGTTGATATGTGATAGAGGAAATAATATGACACATTTTGATAAAATAAAAATTAATGCAAAAAATAATGTTGAGAAATTGTTTTTTGTAACCAAATTTACTTCTTTCTCTGACATATTAGTTTCATTGGTTAAAAAATTTTGGTATTTAATTTGTGAAGATGATAACATAGGTGAGTTATTTCCAAATTATGTTAATTTCTCGTTTAAAAGGGGAAAAAAATCTTAAAGAAATTTTAAACAGCAACCTGTCACACCATGTTAGATCCACTTCAGTTAGGGTGGGCACTTTTGCATGTGGTTCATGCAGTGTATGCAGTAGGGTTATTAACATTGGATTCATCAATAATAAACGCCATATATCCAAACATTTCTTTAACTGCAAGTCTACCAGCGTAGTATACATATTAGGTTGTTCCTGTACGGACATTTGGTATATAGGACAAACAAAAAGGATGATAAGAATCAGGATTTTAGAACATTTAAAGGATCTAAGAAATCTAAACTCCTTTAGTCCTGTTGCGAAGCATTTTATGGATGCTCATGATGGTTGTGGTGATAGTTTGAATTTTAGCATATTGGGAAAACCCTCTGTCTCTAGGGGAGATGATTTTGTAGGAAAATTGTTAGAATTAGAAACCAGGATGATACTAAAATTTAATACATTGAAACCATTTGGTTTAAATCAGGAGTTGGGCATTTAAAAAATATATACAATGAACAAAGGATAGAAATTAAATTAAACAAATGGTAATAATACATTATTTGTATAAATAGATGGGGATATATATATATATATATATATATATATATATATATATATATATATATATATATATATATATATATATATATATATATATATATATATATATATTTATTTATTTGTGTTTAAAGTATGGTTAACAATATGTATTATTTATTAAGTGATTTATTAAATAATTTGCTTTAAAGAAAACAATTTTTAAAAAAAGGATTATATATATGTGCACATATATTTTTTTATATATACATATATATGTGTTAAGTTATTCATTTATTCATTTGTTTGTTCATTAAACATGTCCACTTTTTTATACATTTTTCATATATATAAAATACAGCTGAACTTATTATGAATGTATAAATGGTTTAAGTATTTAAAAACATATTATCATATGTATAAATGTTAAATTTCATGCAAAGGTCACTTTAATTCGAACTTTTTAGTTTAACTGAATTAAATTTACTAATTGGTCAATTAATGAAACAGTATAAAATGAGCCTATTTTGAATATTAAATTGTGATCCTTTGAAGGCGAACTGCCGAGGTACCAGATCGTTGATGAAATAAAAGAACATTGGTGGAATATTGACTGCTTTGGTGTGTATTGGGCAGAATTGTTGACTTTTCGTATGTTTTTGCTCTTCTGCATAGGTTGTCTGACAATTCTCTACTATTTTTGATAACTGCAAACATTCCCAGAGGTAGTTGTCTCTGATGCCCTGTATACCTGATTGAGGTCTCCTCCTAAATATCTATATGAGTCACTAAACAAGTTCAGATATTTTAATCTTTCATGATAACTTAATTCTCATATCCATGGATGCCCTTAGTATATTTCCACTGTATTTTCTTTTCCAGTTTACTCATGCTTGTTTTATTATAAGGTTTTCATATTGTTATTCCATATTCATAACTAACAAACTATGGCTTCATAATTTCTTAATTTCTATACTTGATAAATCTATTTATACAACCTACAGTTCTATAAAAATAAGTAATGTACTCATCATAACCTTCCATCTATGCTATCCATTTTCATTCTTCCTCAAGTAATGGGTTTGGATCTGATCCCTTGGCTCCGACTTGGCCATTGCTAAGGCTCATGGCAACTAAGAACTCTCAAGCTTCTCCCTTACCCACAATGTACCAACCCCAATTGCATCAGATCTGGTTTGTTGACTTACAGCAGAAAGAAAAATGAGTATATAGAATTGGAGAAGGCTATATGTAGTGTTCAGTAAAAAGGACATAAGTGTCCTATAACTACTCATTCTTTTAGGAGCATTGTGGATGGGGGTTGGTGTGAGGGAGCTTGAGGAAGAATGAAAATGGACAACACAGATGGAATGTTCTGATGAGTACATAACTTCTTTATTTGATGTTGTCAGTTTTCATTTTATCCTCACCTAATGGGACAGAGTCCCTAGCTACACAAAATCCTGGGTGGACTCAAGAAAGGATATTCTTAAGCACTATTGAGCCAAATGATGCTCTACCTCTGGACACCAGATGCAGTTTTAATGGGAAGAAGCCCAAGTTGCTGCTGCACATATGTCCTCCATGGACATTTTGAATTGGAATGCTGAGGAAGTAGCCATGGATCTAGTAGAATGGGATCTTATATTTTTAAACAAGAAATATCTTTATTAAAACATCACTTATCACATAGGCAATCAAGCAGTTTTGGTAGAGAAATGCCCAATTTGTTGTACACAAATGAAATGCAATCAGTTAGTCATCTAGATAATGCAACTTTGGCAACTAGTTTTCCCATTTTTAATTCTGTGAATGAAACAAATAATTGGTCAGTTTTCTGAATTCTTTTGTTCTATGTAAATAAAAATGTAACTGTTTGAGGACATCCAATACATGCAACATGTATTCATCTTTGTTAGCAAATGTAGGAAAGAATACTAGTAAATTGATGGACTAATTAATATTAGATTCTGACTCCACCTTAGGCAGAAAGGAAGGGTTAGTTTGCAATGTGACACTATCCTTCTGGAAAATCAAGTATGGTGACTCAGAGGACAAGATCTGAATGTCAGAAAATTTTCCTGCAGTTATAGCAACCAGAAAAATTGTTTTCCAAGAAAGGTAGTTAAGGTCACACATAGCTTCTGTTTCAAAGGGGGCCTGAGTAAGAGACTGCAGTATCAAATTTATGTCCCATGCAGGAGTAGGATCTTTAATGGTGGGGTCTTAAATAGAGAATACCTTTTAAGATGGCTTTGCTGAGTTTATGAGAGGCTACAGAAGATCCATCAAAACCAATATGAAAGTTTGATATTGTTGCTAACAGACCCTTAACAGTAGATGGAGTAGCTCTTTTTGAAAAAGATGTGTAAGAAATTCCAGGACCCTATGTATAGGAGCTGAAAAAGTTCAATATAATTATTTTGGGCCTAATGAATAAACCTCTTCCATATACTAAGTAAAGTTTCCTTGTAGAAGGTTTGTGGGAAGATAAAAGTATTTGGTGGACAGGTGAAGGGGGCATAGATTGCCTGGCTATTAATGGAACTGGAAAAGCCAGGCAGTCACCTTGAGGTTTTTTATGTATGGATGAAGAATGCCTGTTGGATGAGACAGAAGGTCTGGAGTTAGATCCAGAATCCAAGATTTGTGTACCAAGGGAGGCCAAAGGAAGTGAAACCAAATCTGTCGGGGCCAGTAAGGTGCAATGAGGATGACCTTGCTTTTCCACATGGCAATTTTCTGTAGGAACTTCACAATGAGTAGAATGGGTGGATAAGCATAAAGGAAACCTAGGGGTCAATCGTTAAGTAGAGCAACCCTTGGTGATTTCCCCTGTGGGGGGATTATGGCAAAGTAGCTGCTGCATATGTTGCTTAAGGGAGACACAGAAAGATCACACCAAGTCTGGCCACGCTAGTGGAAGATCATTTCCTTAACGCTGTGGCTGAGGAACCATTCATGAGGTAGGAGAATGCACCTGCTCACTTTGTCTGCTATCACATTGGAATTCCCCAGAATGTGTGTTGCTGTGAGAAAGTAGTTGGATGAGATCACCCATTGCCATACTCTGAGTACTTCTCAACTCCACAGGTAGAATCTGGTTCCTCCTTCTTTTTTGATGTATCAAACTACTGACATGTTGTCTGTTCGAATTGAAATCAACCCCAAAGGGAGAACATACTGAAAAGATTACAGTGCTAAAAGCACAGCTCTCATCTGTAGGTCATTGATATACTGGTTTGCCTCTTCAGGGATCAAGTGTCTTGGTCAGTTTTACCCAGGAAATGCTCTCCTAACTGGGAAGCATCAGTGGTCACTATGGTCTTGGGCTGAGGGAGGCTGAATAGACGGCCTTGTAGAACTTTGTCTGATCAAATCCAATACTTGAGATGTCTCTTGGATATCTGAGTTATTTGTATCTGATAAGACATGGGCTGGTAAAGTACTGACCATTGTGTGACTAACATCCACTGAAGGATTCTTGTATAGAATCTGGCTAAAAGTACTAACGTTATTGCTGACGCCATTGAACCTAGAGCTTGCTGGGCAAGCCGAGCTAAAATTTTGGTACTGCAGATTATCTATTGGAACTGTGATCTGATAGTCTGAACTCTTAAGAGAGGTAGAAAAGCTATGGAGGATTTTGTGTTGAGTATAGCTGCTATGAACTCTAGATTTTGAGCTGGTTGTAGCTGAGTCTTTTCATTATTTAAGGTTATCCCCAGGAAAGAATAATCTGGAAAACCTGATCTCTTCCCCTTGTTAGTTGATGCTTGGTTGGAGAGATAATGAGCTAGTCGTCTAAATATGGAAACACCTGAAATCTTTGCACTCCCAAGTGAGTTAATACTACCGCCATGCAATCAGTGAACACCTTGGGAGCTGTGGCAAGTCCAAAGGGCAAAACTCTAAATTGGTAATGACTGGCTGCCAGTCAGAAGCATAAGCACCTTCTGGAACATCTGTTCATTTTTATGTGATAGTACACAACCTGAAGGTCTATTGAGCACAACCAGTCATCCTTGGCCAGAAAAGGGAGAATGTACTGAACTATTACTATCCAGAACTTGGTTCTTTGAATGGATTTGTTCAGATTGCTGAGATCCAGAATTGGTCTCCAGTACCCTGTTTTCTTTGGCACTAAAAAGCATCTTGAAATTCCAGATTTTAACTGGTCTGATGGGAACTCTTGGATGACTCTTTTTTCTAGCAACTTTTTTTTTATTTGAGTAGCTGCTTATTTCCTCTGACTGGGTGGAACATCAGGGAATTTGTTTGCTTTTTGGAGGAGGAAGGGAAAAGGAAATTATATAACATGTGAAAATAATCCCCTCCACCCAAGTATCATTTATTATTTCTGGTCAGGCTCTCTGGTGCAGGGATAAATGACCCCGATCACCCCCATAGATGGGCAATTGGGTCTCTTTTTAGGACCACTGATATGGTTTATCAAGGAAAGATTCCCTGGAATCCTGGTTTTGCAGACCACCTCTGCCATGGGGCAGTGTCAACCTTTAGAGTTCTTTCCTCTGCCCCTGGGGGAACTTCCTCTTCATGTATCTTGAAATGGACCTTGAGACTTCCTGAAGTAAATTGTTCATCCACCCCAGTGAGTCATTGAAAAGGATTTCTGAGGGGTAAACAAATGTACACCCACAACAGACAAGGCCCCCCCATCCTTTTCACACCTGGAAAGCATGTCCTTCAGCTTGGGACCAAACAAAGAAGTGCCATCAGGGGGGCATTGACAAACAAGGACTTGAAGGGCTCTGCAAAACCACACAAGTGCATCCAGGCATTCCTCCTAATGGGAAATGTCTGAACCTGCTGCCCTTGAGGTTCTTTCTGCTACATGTGAAGCCAACTTCATGGAAGAACTGGATATTGGCTGTAGGGGGGCTATCTATGAAGTCACAGATGCCTGAACTTCTTCAGAAACAGCTTCATTTGGCAACTCTTTAATCAAGTCCATCTGAATTTTAATAAAGTGTGCCAAATAGTTCAAGAACCTTTAGGCAAAGGTCACTGACGTTTAGACACTTCCCAAATATGTCCATTGCCCAAGACTTCTTATTGAGGGGATGAAGAGTAGAACTCTCCTCAGCAAGTTCCTTTCTCTTGGCCGCCACTATGACCATGGCATCAACGGGCACCCCTTTCCCCCAAAACTGGTTATCTACTGAAAGTGTCATAATCTTATTCGGTGAGGTACTGGCTCAATGATATAAGATTTGTTCCATGCCGACCGAGAGATCAACTCAATGAGCTTGTTGATGGGTGGGCTCACCCAGGAGGTAGATGTTCCAGTAGCAAAGGCCTCCAGGAATATGGACTCCTCAGATGAAGGGTTGCTGGGTGTCCAGCCACCTCTTTGATTAAGGATTTTGAGGATGCCTCTGAATGAAACATCTTCAGGAGGTGACCATGGGGACACTTCACCTTCATAAAAATCCATATATTCTGTGATGGACTCCTCAGGTGAGTCTATGTGCTTCTTAGGGACCTCCTCAGTGGGGTGTTCTGGAGAGGTATGTTATCTATTTTTAAATCTATAATGTAAATTATCTTATATATATTTATGTGATTATTTTCATTATAATCAAAATCAATAAAACTGTTTTAAAAAATATCTAAACTAATACTTACTTTAATGTAATTTGGTAGTTTATTCCATGCATCAACTACTCTGTCAGAGAACCAATTAGTACACTTCGCATTACTATAGAATCTTCTACATAGGTTGTCTGACAATTCTCTACTATTTTTGATAACTGCAAACATTCCCAGAGGTAGTTGTCTCTGATGCCCTGTATACCTGATTGAGGTATCCTCCTAAATATCTATATGAGTCACTAAACAAGTTCAGATAGTTTAATCTTTCATGATAACTTAATTTTCATATACATGGATGCCCTTAGTATATTTCCACTGCATTTTTTCCAGTTTACTCATGCTTGTTTTATTATAAGGTTTCCATATTGTTATTCCATATTCATAACTAACAAACTATGGCTTCATAATTTCTTAATTTCTATACTTGATAAATCTATTTATACAACCTACAGTTCTATAAAAAGAAATAATGTACTCATCATAACCTTCCATCTATGCTATACATTTTCATTCTTCCTCAAGAAATGGGTTTGGATCTAATCCCTTGGCTCCGACTTGGCCATTGCTAAGGCTCATGGTAAATAAGAACTCTCAAGCTTCTCCCTTACCCACAATGTACCAACCCCAATTGCATCAGATCCGGTTTGCTGACTTATAGCAGAAAGAAAAATTAGTATATAGAATTGGATAAGGCTATATGTAGTGTTCAGTAAAAAGTGTCCTATAACCAGTCATACTTCTAGGAGCGTTGTGGATAGGGGTTGGTGTGAGGGA
Organism: Protopterus annectens; assembly: GCF_019279795.1. Classification (NCBI taxonomy): domain Eukaryota; kingdom Metazoa; phylum Chordata; order Ceratodontiformes; family Protopteridae; genus Protopterus; species Protopterus annectens. The sequence goes on along the minus strand of NC_056734.1, from coordinate 401,535,502 downwards.
GCTTGAGGAAGAATGAAAATGGACAACACAGATGGAATGTTATGATGAGTACATAACTTCTTTATTTGATGTTATCAGTTTTCATTCTATCCTCACCTAATGGGACAGAGTCCCTAGCTACACAAAATCCTGGGTGGACTCAAGAAAGGATATTCTTAAGCACTATTGAGCCAAATGATGCTCTACCTCTGGACACCAGATGCAGTTTTAATGAGTAACAAAGGTATGGGGAGAAGCCCAAGTTGCTGCTACCCATATGTCCTCCATGGACATTCTGGATTGGAATGCTGAGGAAGTAGCCATGGATCTAGTAGAATGGGATCTTATTTTTTTTAAACAAGAAATATCTTTATTAAACCATCACTTATTACATAGGCAATCAAACAGTTTTGGTAGAGAAATGCCCAATTTGTTGTACACAAATGAAATGCAATCAGTTAGCCATCTAGATAATGCAACTTTGACAACTAGTTTTCCCATTTTTAATTCTGTGAATGAAACAAATAATTGGTCAGTTTGCTGAATTCTTTTGTTCTATGTAAATAAAAATGTAACTGTTTGAGGACATCCAATACATGCAGCATGTATTCACCTTTGTTAGCAAATGTAGGAAAGAATACCAGTAAACTGATGGACTGATTAATATTAGATTCTGACTCCACTTTAGGCAGAAAGGAAGGGTTAGTTTGCAATGTGACACTATCCTTCTGGAAAATCAAGTATGGTGACTCAGAGGACAGGACTTGAATGTCAGAAAATTTTCCTGCAGTTATAGCAAACAGAAAAATTGTTTTCCAAGAAAGGTAGTTAAGGTCACACGTAGCTTTCGTTTCAAAGGTGGCCTGAGTAAGAGACTGCAGTATCAAATTTATGTCCCTTGCAGGAGTAGAATATTTAAAGGTGGGGTCTTAAATAGAGAATACCTTTTAAGATGGCTTTGCTGAGTTTATGAAAGGCTACAGAAGATCCATCAAAACCGATATGAAAGGTTGATATTGTTGCTAACTGACCCTTAACAGTAGATGCACTAGCTCTTTTTGAAAAAGATGTTTAAAAAATTCCAGGACACTATGTATAGGAGTTGAAAGAGTTCAATATAATTATTTTGGGCCCAATGAATAAACCTCTTCCATATACTAAGTAAAGTTTCCTTGTAGAAGGTTTATGGGAAGATAAAAAGTATTTGGTGGACAGGTGAAGGGGGCATAGGTTGTCTGGCTATTAATGGAACTGGAGAAGCCAGGCAGTCACTTTGAATTTTTTTATGTCTGGATGAAGCATGCCTGTTGGATGAGACAGAAGGTCTGGAGTCAGATCCAGAATCCAAGGTTTGTGTACCAAGGGATGACAAATGAAGGGAAACCAAATCTGTCGGGGCCAGTAAGGTGCAATGAGGATGGCCTTGCTCTTCCACATGGCAATTTTTTGTGGGAACTTCAGAATGAGTAGAATGGGTGGATAAGCATAAAGAAAACCTCGGGATCAATCGTTAAGTAGAGCATCCCTCGGTGATTCCCCCTGTGGGGGGATTAGGGCAAAGTAGCTGCTGCATTTGTGGCTTAGGGGAGACACAGAAAGATCACAGCAAGTCTGGCCACACTAGTGGAAGATCATATCCTTAACATTGTGGCTGAGGGACCATTCATGAGGTAGGAGAATGCACCTGCTCACTTTGTCTGCTATCACATTGGAATTCCCCAGAATGTGTGTTGCTGTGAGAAAATAGTTGGATGAGATCACCCATTGCCATACTCTGAGTACTTCTCAACTCCACAGGTAGAATCTGGTTCCTCCTTCTTTTTTGATGTATTAAACTACTGACATGTTGTCTGTTCGAATTGAAATCGACCCCAAAGGGAGAACATACTGAAAAGATTGCAATGCTAAAAGCACCGCTCTCATCTCTAGGTCATTGATATGCTGGTTGGCCTCTTCCGGGGACCTAGTGTCTTGGTCAGTTTTACCTAGAAAATGCTCTCCCAACTGGGAAGCGTCAGTGGTCACTATGGCCTTGGGCTGAGGGAGACTGAATAGACGGCCTTGTAGAACCTAGTCTGATCAAATCCACCACCAGAGATGTCTCTTGGATATCTGAGTTATTTGTATCTGATAAGACATGGGCTGGTAAAGTACTGACCATTGTGTGAATAACATCCACTGAAGGATTCTCGTGTAGAATCTGGCTAAATGTACTAATGTTATTGCTGCTGCCATTGAACTTACAAGTCGAGCTAAAATTTTGGTACTGCAGATTATCTATCGGAACTGTGATCTGATAGTCTGAACTCTTAAGAGAGGTAGAAAAGCTATGGATGATTTTGTGTTGAGTATAGCTGCTATGAACTCTAGATTTTGAGCTGGTTGTAGCTGAGTCTTTTCATTATTTAAGGTTATCCCCAGGAAAGAATAATCTGGAAAACCTGATCTCTTCCCCTTGTTAGTTGATGCTTGGTTGGAGAGATAATGAGCCAGTCGTCTAAAATGGAAACACCTGAAATCCTTGCACTCTCAAGTGAGTTAATACTACCGCCATGCAATCAGTGAACACCTTGGGAGCTGTGGCAAGTCCAAAGGGCAAAACTCTAAATTGGTAATGACTGGCTGCCAGTCAGAAGCATAAGCACCTTCTGGAACATCTGTTCATTTTTATGTGATAGTACACATCCTGAAGGTCTATTGAGCACAATCAGTCATCCTTGGCCAGAAAAGGGAGAATGTACTGAACTATTACTATCCAGAACTAGGTTCTTTGAATGGATTTGTTCAGATTGCTGAGATCCAGAATTGGTCTCCAGTACCCTGTTTTCTTTGGCACTAAAAAGCATCTTGAAATTCCAGATTTTAACTGGTCTGATGGGAACTCTTGGATGACTCTTTTTTCTAGCAACTTTTTTTTTATTTGAGTAGCTGCTTATTTCCTCTGACTGGGTGGAACATCAGGGAATTTGTTTGCTTTTTGGAGGAGGAAGGGAAAAGGAAATTATATAACATGTGAAAATAATCCCCTCCACCCAAGTATCATTTATTATTTCTGGTCAGGCTCTCTGGTGCAGGGATAAATGACCCCGATCACCTCCATAGATGGGCAATTGGGTCTCTTTTTAGGACCACTGATATGGTTTGTCAAAGAAAGATTCCCTGGAATCCTAGTTTTGCAGACCACCTCTGACATGGAGGCAGTGTCGACCTTTAGAGTTCTTTCATCTGCCTCTGGGGCAACTTCCTCTTCAAGTATCTTGGAATGGACCTTGAGACTTCCTGAAGTAAATTGTTCATCCACCCCAGTGAGTCATCGAAAAGGATCTCTGAGGGGTAAAAAGATGTACACCCACAACAAACAAGGCCCCCCCCATCCTTTTCACACCTGGAAAGCATGTCCTTCAGCTTGGGACCAAACAAAGAAGTGCCATCGGGGGGCATTGACAAACAAGGACTTGAAGGGCTCTGCAAAACCACACATGTGCATCCAGGCATTCCTCCTAATGGGAAATGTCTGAACCTGCTGCCCTTGAGGTTCCTTCTGCTACATGTGAAGCCAACTTCATGGAAGAACTGGATATTGCCTGTAGGGTGGCTATCTAGGAAGTCACAGATGCCTGAACTTCTTCAGAAACAGCTTCTGAGAGGGTATTTGGCATCTCTTTAATCAAGTCCCTCTGAAGTTTAATAAAGTGTGCCAAATAGTTCAGGAACCTTTAGGCAAAGGTCACTGACATTTAGACACACTTCCCAAATATGTCCATTGCCCAAGACTTCTTATTGAGGGGATAAAGAGTAGAACTCTCCTCAGCAAGTTCCTTTCTCTTGGCCGCCACTATGACCATGGCATCAACGGGCACTCCTTTCCCCCAAAACTGGTTATCTACTGATAGTGTCATAATCTTATTTGGTGAGGTATTGGCTCAATGATGTAGGATTTTTTCCATGCCCACCGAGAGATCAACTCAATGAGCTTGTTGATGGGTGGGGTCACCCAGGAGGTAGATGGTCTAGTAGCAAAGGCCTCCAGGAATATGGACTCCTCAGACGAAGGGTTGCTGGGTGTCCAGTCACCTCTTTGATTAAGGATTTTGAGGATGTCTCTGAATGAAACATCTTCAGGAGGAGACCATGGGGACACTTCACCTTCATAAAAATCCATATATTCTGTGATGGACTCCTCAGGTGAGTCTATGTGCTTCCTCTTTCATGTGTTCTTCTTAGGGACCTCCTCAGTGGGGTGTTCTGGGGAGGTATGTTATCTATTTTTAAATCTATAATGTAAATTATCTTATATATGTTTATGTGATTATTTTCATTATAATCAAAACCAATAAAACTGTTTTAAAAAATATCTAAACTAATACTTACTTTAATGTAATTTGGTAGTTTATTCCATGCATCAACTACTCTGTCAGGGAACCAATTAGTACACTTCGCATTACTATAGAATCTTCTACATAGGTTGTCTGACAATTCTCTACTATTTTTGATAACTGCAAACATTCCCAGAGGTAGTTGTCTCTGATGCCCTGTATACCTGATTGAGGTCTCCTACTAAATATCTATATGAGTCACTAAACAAGTTCAGATATTTTAATCTTTCATGATAACTTAATTTTCATATACATGGATGCCCTTAGTATATTTCCACTGCATTTTTTCCTGTTTACTCATGCTTGTTTTATTATAAGGTTTCCATATTGTTATTCCATATTCATAACTAACAAACTATGGCTTTATAATTTCTTAATTTCTATACTTGATAAATCTATTTATACAACCTACAGTTCTATAAAAAGAAATAATGTACTCATCATAACCTTCCATCTATGCTATCCATTTTCATTCTTCCTCAAGTAATAGGTTTGGATCTGATCCCTTGACTGTGACTTGGCCATTGCTAAGGCTCATGGCAAATAAGAACTCTCAAGCTTCTCCCTTACCCACAATGTACCAACCCCAATTGCATCAGATCCGGTTTTATGACTTATAGCAGAAAGAAAAATTAGTATATAGAATTGGAGAAGGCTATATGTAGTGTTCAGTAAAAAGGACATAAGTGTCCTATAACCACTCATACTTCTAGGAGCATCGTGGATGGGGGTTGGTGTGAGGGAGCTTGAGGAAGAATGAAAATGGACAACACAGATGGAATGTTATGATGAGTACATAACTTCTTTGTTTGATGTTGTCAGTTTTCATTCTATCCTCACCTAATGGGACAGAGTCCCTAGCTACACAAAATCCTGGGTGGACTCAAGAAAGGATATTCTTAAGCACTATTGAGCCAAATGATGCTCTACCTCTGGACACCAGATGCAGTTTTAATGAGTAACAAAGGTATGGGGAGAAGCCCAAGTTGCTGCTACCCATATGTCCTCCATGGACATTCTGGATTGGAATGCTGAGGAAGTAGCCATGGATCTAGTAGAATAGGATCTTATTTTTTTTAAACAAGAAATGTCTTTATTAAACCATCACTTATTACATAAGCAATCAAACAGTTTTGGTAGATTAATGCCCAATTTATTGTACACAATTGAAATGCAATCAGTTAGCCATCTAGATAATGCAACTTTGGCAACTAGTTTTCCCATTTTTAATTCTGTGAATGAAACAAATAATTGGTCAGTTTTCTGAATTCTTTTGTTCTATGTAAATAAAAATTTAACTGTTTGAGGACATCCAATACATGCACCATGTATTCACCTTTGTTAGCAAATATAGGAAAGAATACCAGTAAATTGATTGGCTGATTAATATTAGATTCTGACTCCACTTTAGGCAGAAAGGAAGGGTTAGTTTGCAATGTGACACTATCCTTCCAGAAAATCAAGTATGGTGACTCAGGGGTCAAGACTTGAATATCAGAAAATTTTCCTGCAGTTATAGCAACCAGAAAAATTATTTTCCAAGAAAGGTAGTTAAGGTCACACGTAGCTTCCGTTTCAAAGGGGGCCTGAGTAAGAGACTGCAGTATCAAATTTAAGTCCCATGCAGGAGAAGGAACTTTAAAGGTGGGGTATTAAAAAGAGAATACATTTTAAGATGGCTTTGCTGAGTTTATGAGAGGCTACAGAAGATCCATCAAAACCAATATTAAAGTTTGATATTGCTGCTAACTAAACCTTAACAGTAGATGCACTAGCTCTTTTTGAAAAGTATGTCTAAGGACTTCTAGGACCCTATGTGCAGGAGCTGAAAAAGTTCAATATAATTATTTTGGGCCCAATTAACAAACCTCTTCCATTTACTGAGTAAAGTTTCCTTGTAGAAGGTTTATGGGAAGATAAAAGTATTTGGTGGACAGGTGAAGGGAGCATAGGTTGTCTGGCTATTAATGGGAACTGGAGAAGCCAGGCAGTCAACTTGAAGTTTTTTATGTCTGGATGAAGCATGTCTGTTGGATGAGACAGAAGGTCTAGAGTCAGATCCAGAATCCAAGGTTTTTATACCAAGTGAGGCCAAAGGAAGGAAACCAAATCTGTCATGGCCAGTAAGGTGCAGTGAGGATGACCTTGCTCTTCTACATGGTAATTTTCTGTAGGAACTTCAGAATGAGTGGAATTGGTGGATAAGCATAAAGGATACCTAAGGGCCAATCGTGAAGTACAGCATCCTTCATTGATTCCCCCTGTGGGGGGATTAGGGCAAAGCACCTGCTGCATTTGTTGCTTAGGGGTGACACAGAAAGATCACAGCAAGTCTGGCCACACTAGTGGAAGATCATTTCCATAACATTGTGATTGAGGGACCATTTATGAGGTAGGAGAATGCACCTGCTCAGTTTGTCTGCTATCACATTGGATTTCCCCAGAATTTGTGTTGCTGTGAGAAAATAGTTGGATGAGCTCACCCATTGCCATACTCTGAGAACTTCTCAACTCCACGGGTAGGATCTGGTTTCTCCTTCTTTGTTGATGTATCAGACTACTGATATGCTGTCTGTTCAAATTGCAATCGACCCCAAAGGGAGAACATACTGAAAAGATTGCAATGGTAAAAGCACCGCTCTCATCTCTAGGTCATTGATATGCTGGTTGGCCTCTTCAGGGGACCAAGTGTCTTGGTCAGTTTTACCCAGAAATTGCCCCCTCAACTAGGAAGCATTAGTGGTCACTATGGCCTTGGGCTAAGGGAGACTGAATAGATGGCCTTTAGAACCTGGTCTGATCAAATCCATCACTTGAGATGTATCTTGGATATCTGAGTTATTTGTATCTGACGAAACATTGTCTGGTAAAGTACTGACCATTGTGTGAATAACATCCACTGAAGGATTCTCATGTAGAATCTGGCTAAAATTACTAACATTATTGCTGCTGCCATTAAACCTAGAGCTTGTTGGACAAGTCAAGCAAAAAATTTGGTACTGCAGATTATCTTTCTGAACTGTGATCTGATAGTCTGAACTCTTAAGGACAGTAGAAAAGCTATGGATGATTTTGTGTTGAGTATAGCTGCTATGAACTTTAGACTTTGAGCTGGTTGTAGCTGAGTCTTTTCATTATTTAAGGTTATCCCCAGGAAAGAATAATCTGGAAAACCTGATCTCTTCCCCCTGTTAGTTGATGCTTGGTTGGAGAGATAATGAGCTAGTCGTCTAAATATGGAAACACCTGAAATCCTTGCACTCTCAAGTGGGTTGATACTTCCGCCATGCAATTTGTGAACACCCTGGGAGCTGTGGCAAGTCCAAAGGGCAGAACTCTGAATTGGTAATAACTGGCTGCCAGCCAGAAGCATAAGCACCTTCTAGAACATCTGCTCATTTGTATGTGATGGTACACATCCTGAAGGTCTATTGAGCACAACCAGTCATCCTTGGCCAGAAAAGGGAGAATGGACTGAACTGTGTCTATCCAAAACTTGGTTCTTTGAATGGATTTGTTCAGATTGCTGAGATCCAGAATTGGTCTCCAGTACCCTGTTTTCTTTGGCACTAAAACACATCTTGAAGTTCCAGATACTAACTGGTTTGATGGGAACTCTTAGATGACTCTTTTTTCTAGCAGCTTTTTTTTATTTGAGTAGCTGCTTATTCCCTCTGACTGGGTGGAACATAGGGGAATTTGCTTGTTTTTTGGAGGAGGAAGGGAAAAGGGAATTATATAATCCCTGGAAATAATCCTCTGCACCCAAGTATCATTTATTATTTCTAGTCAGGCTCCCTAGTGCAGGGATGTGACCCTGATCACCTCCATAGGTGGGCAATTGGGCCTTTTTTCAGGACCACTGATAGGGTTTGTCAAAGAAAGATTCCCTGGAATCCTGGTTTTGCAGACAACCTCTGCCATGGGGCAGTATCGACCTTTAAATTTCACTCCTCTGCCTCTGGGGGAACTTCTTCTGCAAGTATCTTGGAATGGACCTTGAGACTTCTTGAAGCAATTTTTTCATCCACCCCAGTGAGTCATTGAAAAGGATCTCTGAGGAGTAAAAAAATGTACACCCCCAACAGACAAGGTCCCCCCATCTTTTTCTCACCTGGGACAAAACAAATAAGTGCTGTCAAGGGGGCATTGACAAACAAGGACTTGAAGGGCTCTGCAAAACTACACAAGTACATCCAGGCATTCCTCCTAATGAGAAATGTCTGAACCTGCTGCCCTTGAGGTTCCTTCTGCTACATGTGAAGCCAACTTCATGGAAGAACTAGATATGGCCTTTAGGGTAGCTATCTAGGAAGTCACAGATGCCTGAACTTCTTCAGAAACAGCTTCTGAGAGGGTATTTGACAACTCTTTAATCAAGTCCCTCTGAAGTTTAATAAAGTGTGCCAAATAGTTCAGGAACCTTAAGGCAAAGGTCACTGAAGTTTAGACACACTTCCCAAATATATCCATCACCCCAGACTTCTTATTGAGGGGATGAAGAGTAGAACTCTCCTCAGCAAGTTCCTTTCTGGTGGACACCACTATGACCATGGCATTAATGGGCACCCCTTTCCCCTAAAACTGGTTATCTGCTGGTGGTGCCATAATCTTATCTGGTCTCTGAGGTATGGGCTTAGTGATGTAAGGTTCTTTCCATGCCTGAGAGATCAACTCAATGAGCTTGTTGATGGGTGGGGTCACCCAGGAGGTAGATGGTCCAGGAGCAAAGGCCTCCAGGAATACGGACTCCTCAGACGAAGGGTTGCTGGGTGTCCAGCCACCTCTTTGATTAAGGATTTTGAGGATGTTTCTGAATTAAACTTCTTCAGGAGGTGACTATGGGGAACCTTCACCTTCATAAATATCCATATCTTCTGTGATGGATTCCTCAGGTGAGTCTATGTGCTTCCTCTTTCATGTATTCTTCTTAGGGAACTCCTCAGTGGAGTGTTCTGGGGAGGTATCAGCAGAATAAATCAACATACCTTGGCTGGAAGCTTGGGGTCTTGGTGCTGTCTGTCCCTGTGGAAAGACTTGGTCTGGCTCTGAGCACAGGGACATCAAGGTTACAAATTTAGGATCTGAGAAGGATGGTTACATCTGTTCCATAGAGATAGAAAAACTCTTTTTTGCAAGCTCAAAGGCAGATTGTCCCAGAGAGAGAGAGAGATAGATGACGCTAGATCTGAAAAGGTGAGCTTTTGGACCTCCCCCTCTTTGTGGGCAAAATCCCCAAGATGGAAGCCAGAGTTGATCTGTCCAATGCGAAGGCTCTGAGGCACAGAGATGGCTCTGAAAAAGAGTCGACTGCAACAACTCAGATCCGACAAGGAGACTTTAGCTCTTGGAACCCTCTGGATCTGATGGGATCAGAGTGCTCAGAGAATGCTTCTGATCCGAGGACAAATCAATCCTTGGATCTGAGCCAGATGGATTCAGACATCTAGGATTCAGGGACTCTGAAACAGTAACTGGGGTCAGAGGAGGAGCTTGGATTGGAGGAGTTTTAGATAAGCAGATCTTCTGATCTTGAGGTGTAGGATCTGATGGAATACCTATCTGTCCCTTCCTCACCACTCTCTCCACATCTTCTTCTGTAAGTCTCCCAGAAGAATGAGTGGACAAAACTGACAGGTACTGGGGTCTTACAAAAATGGTGAGGGTACTGTTGAGGGCACTGGGTCTGCTGAAGGGGAGTACTGAGTTCTTGGTAATATAATAATATTTGACTGTTCAGCAGCATTAGGATCTGATTTAGAAATTGTTGGATCCAATAAGGTAGATTCAGATAATTTTGATTTCACAAGATCAGAAGAGTTTGGATCCAACATTTTTGATTTCTTCAGATCAGAGGTTGAGGTCAGATCCTTAGAATGTTGTTTTTTAGAAGATTCATATGCGATGAAGATGATGAAGGCCTTGGACCTTCATCTTGCTTTTGTTGCACTGATGTAGCCTCTCCTAAAGAAGTAGGTAACATGCCTTTAAGAATAAGTTTATTCTTGCACTCTACTAGAGCCCTGGGATTAAACACATGGCATATGGAGCAGTTGTCTTGTAGGTGGAGTATTGTAAAGAGAAGAGAAGACAGAAAAAAAAAAAAAAAAAAAGACTACCAGCAATAGTGTTTTAAAACTATACTAGGTAGAGGAAAAGGATACTAACAATAACATCAGAGGTACAACGATACAGAAAAGGGAAAACAAATTTTAAAAATTTTGAAAGAAAGTACCAAAAAGTTAACAATAGGTAAGGGACACTTTTAAGCAATTTTTGAAATTAGGAAAGAGATCAGCAAGAAGTTTTATAAAAGACTTATCTGACAAGAGCTCAAGAGTACTGACAACCATGTCTTATGCTGAAAGTGGCACATGAGATCTGAGGTAATTGGGGTTGTTGCATTATGGGTAAGGAGAAGCTTGAGAGTTCTTGGTTGCCACGAGCTTTAGCAACAGCCAAGTCAGATCCAAGGGACTGGATCCAAACCCATTGGTTGAGAATAGAATGAAAACTGACAACATCAGATCTATCATTAACCAATTGGTTGATATGATTAGAAAAACTCAGTGCTGGATCTATCCATGTACCCAGGTCCTTAAATTAATCTGCAGTTCCAATCACTGTGTACTGTATTAACTATTCCCCTTTCAATCTAGAGTGGATATAAAAAGTTTACACACCCCTGTTAAAATGCCAGGTTTTTGTGACATAAAAAAATGAAACCATAATAAATCATTTAAAACTTTTCCCACCTTTAATGTGACTTATAGCCTGTACAAGTTAATTGAAAAACAAATCTGTTAAGGGAAAATATATAAAAAATAAAAAAATGTACAATAAGCTGGTTGCATAAGTGTGCATACCCTTAAACTAATACTTTGTTAAAGCACCTTTTGATTTAATTACAGCATTCAGTCTCCTTGGGTATGAGTCTATCAGCATGGCACATCTTTACTTGGCAATATTTGCCCACTCTTCCATGCAAAAGCACTCCAAATCTATCAGATTGTGAGGGCATCTCTTGTACACAACCCTCTTCAGGTCACCCCACAGATTTTCTATTGGATTTAGGTCTGGTCTCTCTTGCTGGGCCATTCCAAAACTTTAATTTTCATCTGTTGAAGCCATTCTTTTGTTGATTTAGATGTATGCTTGGGGTCCCTGTCGTGTTGAAAGGTGAAATTCCTCCTTCTTCATCTTCAGCTTTCTAGCAGATGCCTGAAGGATTTCAGCAAAATGTGACTGCTATTTGGAACTGTTCATAATTCCCTCCACCTTGACTAAAGCCCCAGTTCCAGCTAAAGAAAAGCAACTCCAAAGCATGATACTGTCACCACCATGCTTCACCGTGGGGATGGTGTTCTTTTGGAGATGCAAAGTGTTGTTTTTATGGCAAACATACCTTTTGGAATTGTGGCCAGAAAGTTCAAATGTGGTCTCATCAGACCATAACACATTTTCCCACATGGTTTTGGGAGACTTGATGTATTGATTTGCACATTTTAGCTAGACCTGGATGTTTTTTCTGTATAAGAAAAGGCTTCCTTCTTGCAACCCTACCCCATAGCCCAGACATATGGAGAATACGGGAGATTGTTGTCAGATTTAATACACAGTCAGTACTTGCCAGAAATTCCTGCAGCTCCTTCAGTGTTGCTGTCGGCATCTTAGCAGCCTCCCTATCCAGTTTTCGTCTTGTATTTTCATCAATTTTGGAAGGACATCCAGTTCTTTGCAACATCACTGTTGTCCCATATTTTCTCCACTTTTTGATGACTGTCTTCATATGTTCCATGGTATATCCAATGCTGTGGAAATTTTTTTGTACCCTTCTCTTGAGTGATACCTTTCAACAATGAGATCACTTTAATGCTTTGTAAGCTCTCTCCGAACCATGACTTTTGCTGTAGCAGGCAACTGAGTAAATGTCAGAAAAATCCTACTAGGACAGCTGAACTTTATTTGGGGTTAATCAGAGTCTCTTTAATTGATGGCAGGTGTGTACCCAAGAAGACTGAATGCTGTAATTAAATCAAAAGGTGATTCAACAAAGTATTAGTTTAAGGGTGTGCACATGTATGCAATCAGCTTATTGTATGTTTATATTTTTTATATTTTTCCCCTAACAGATTTGTTTTTCAGTTGAATTGTACAGGTATAGTTATAGGTCACATTAAAGGTTGGAAAAGTTTTGAAACAATTTATTGTGGTCTCATTTTTTATATCACAAAAACCTAGCATTTTAACAGGGGTGTGTAAACTTTTTATATCCCTTGTATGTCTCCCAAATCCCATATACATAGTTTTTAATGTATTCATCAGCATATTATTCTCCTGTGCCAAATGATCAGTTTAGTTAAGATGTTTTGCAGACATGCCCCATCTTTATCACGTAATCAGTTTACCCATTTCAAGCATAGGTGCCGGAACCATAGGGCGAGAGGGAGGGAGCCCCCCCCCACTTTTACAGCCGCAAGACCTGTAACAACACACGGAGGATGCACGCATGCATTGAATTTAAACATAAAAGTGCACCTGATTGCTGCCAGATTCAACACTAAGGTTCCGTTCCATTTACTTTATTTACTGAATTACTGAAGCTGCTCCGGTGTGTGTGTTAACACTCATCACCCACAGCCATAAGGCTGCTCCGTTTACTTAAGGCAACACCCACAGGTAAGCTTAAGGCTCTGTTTGCTTTATTTTTTGAAGCTGCTGGTGTTCCATTTCATCTGAAGCTGATGGTGCTCCATTTGTATTTTGTGAAGCTGTTGGTACTCCAAAATAGTTAAGTAGTTAAGTGTTCGACACAAGTTAAGGAAATTTCCGAAAGTTTGTTGTCATTGTAAGTTTTTTTGTAATTTATGGGACATACTGGCTTTACAGTTTGGTAAGTAGATGATAACTGAGCTGCGGCTCACCGTGTGATCATGATGTATGCAATCTGAACACATAAATGATGATTAGATGTATTTAGATTTACAGCACTTCTGTTTTTAATTAATCTGAGCAGAGCTGGTATACTTCTTAAGTGGATATAGTTTCATCAGAATGTTGCAGCTACTTCACAACACTTTAGCTTTCTGAAGTGTAAACACATCTTTAATTCTTGGATTACCACCTTTTTTCCCCTCATTTCACAGGAGTTCCCATATTTCTGCAGAAGTGACAGCCATGCGAGAAAACATAACAACGGGAAATGTCCTGAAGTTTTTAAGAGGCAAATACCTTTTTTAAAATGTGTTACTCATTTTTTTTTTTTTTGTGGGAGAAGGGATCGAGACCTTTTTGATATACTATAAAACAGAAGAAATGACTCATTCTTTAATGGAGCGTATGATGGCAAGAAAGTGAAACAACTAAGTCTGTGTTGACAAAGGATGTTGGTTGTTCTGATCACAGTTCAGTAAGAAATGTCTCACATTTATTATTTGGAACTGGAAAGGTGACAACCCTTGTCTCACTCTGTACATATTTTGGACGAGAGTTGGTTCATTGCATTACTGTCTGCTGTTATTTGCTGTAATTATTTGACAGAGAATACGGGGAGTTTGGGTTTATAGCATAGGTTTTAGTCAGGAGGCTATTTGAAACAGAACTGGTTGGCGATTTGGCGATATAGAAATGAAACAGCACATGTAAACATTAGGTATGTTGGTTTACTTTCAGTTTCATTGCTTTGCTTTTTCATAAGCTACTTATGTTGTGCAGCCCTGAAGTGTCACATTACTGCCATTGCTATTATACAATATTTTCACATGTGAGGTTTGTAGCAGTAACCGTTCTAGACTTCTAGTAAAATGGTAGGAGTGCTGAACCAGGCCAGTGGTGTATCTGAATATACTGCAGTAATCTCATCAGTCATTTGGAGAAGAACACAAGGACTGTGACTGTGATGAGGTGTTGCACTTGCAGGTGCAAGTGAAGCAAAAATATGTGCAATGCATTGATAAACTTGAAACTTTGGGTTCCCTCAAATTATCTATGGTATGATCACAGTTATTTTCACTAGGGCTAATATACAATTATCAGCCATGGGATAGGTAAGACCAATCAGAAAATGTTAATTCAAGCACCAAAAGGGAATTGGCTAAGCTTAAAATGTTCTCCAAGTAAACCTATGTTGTGGTAGTAAAAGTTTTAAAAAATTGCCCTTTTTAGATCACTAAGTGCCCCTCTCACCCTCCGCCCCCCTGACTTCAACAGCTTCCTGCACCTATGATTTCAAGTCACTGGCACACAGACTATAGAACACTTCAGATGAAAATGATAGATCACCAGCAGTGATACACATTTACAGAATTTCCTTTGCAGTGTCAAAAATAGGATAATCTTTTAAATGCTTTTGAAATAATGTTTTGGGATTATTGCGTATCACAAAATCAATATACTGACGTATAATTGACATATATATCTGTTATAATTTTAACCATATCTGATCATCAAATTTACTTGTGGGAAAGGGTTCCCATTTTGTCTTTCCTATATAAATTATATTTGGAGTTATTTCCCATAGTACATTAAATATATATTCCAGAATGTGTTTTTTCAGATTTAAGATTTTACATTTTTCTTATCCAATGGATTAGGTTAAAATCCATCAAAAATCATCATAGAATTTTGTAATTAAGGACTTTTCATCTCCCATTTGCAATAGAAAATCTTTCCAGGTCTGATTTCTTACAATAGGTACTTTAAAGTCAAACAATGTGTAACACTTTCTAATTTGACAATTTTGCTCTTTCTACTTGTCTCTCTCAGCAGATTTGTGTCTATTTAAGTTAAGTTACTTATTATTTTTTCTCTATCTGTTTGCCAAGTTTTCAAACTGCTTTGTTTGCCCTCTGAAATGCTTGTCCTCACTCCATTCCCCTACCCTACCCTTTATTCCCACCCACCCCTATTAGTCTTCATTTATACTTCCATAGCACCATTCACATATTCCTCAAACCAGTATCACCAGTTCCCTCCAGAAGAAAAACAATGAATAAAAATGACTCCCAGTAGTAACACTCACTCTAGTTTATAATCCAAGACTCTCTCTAAAACTATCTTAATCCTTGTCCCTATAACTATCAAATTACATCTCTGCAACCAAACCAGTCTCACTCTACTAGCCTTCATCACCAATTATCAAATCTACCTTCTTCTAATACTTAGGACTTCAACCAATTCTCACAAAGAATATCAACATTTTCCCCTCCTGACTTTCCCCATAACACCCTATCTCTGCAACCAAACCATGTCTGATTTATTTATCTATAAATATCTCAAAACTAAGTATCCAAATTTATGATCAAATCCCAAACCAAGACCAAAATATAACTGACCACACTCTTCCCTCTGTAAAATATTAATTCAAAACCTTTGTGGAGATATTCACCCCAACCCAAGTCCCACTGTTAATAAAACCATTACTTCTAACCCCAAAATAAGCCAGTCACCTAATACATCTCAGCAAAAAACAGAACCCAAACTCACCTTACTAAATATGAACCTAAGAAGTATGTGCAATAAAATCCATGACATACATCTACCTTGCCACATACACTCCTGATGTAGTCATAGCTATTGAATCTATAAAAAATTCCTAACCATCACCTTACTTCCATATGAAATTCCAAATTTAAGAATGTTGAACTTCTAATAACACTCTTAAAAATCAACAATAGTAAAACTATATGCTTAACAGCAATTAATTACCACCAGGCAATAACACTGCTACTGCTTAAAGCATCCTATATAGGATACCCCAACAAATTAACCATAAAAATATAATACTTGTAGACTTAAATATAGATTGGCAACTCATAAATTCCAATACCCCCACTGAATCCATAAACTTGTACAACTTCAGACAATGAATAAGCACACCTACTAGAATCAACAAAACTTCAGGGAGGCACTCAGCATCAGACTGGATTCTTACAAACAAATCAGACTAACTGACAAAAGTAGGCTTCCTCTCAGCTAGCATAAGTGACCACATACCAGCATATGTTATTAGAACTCACCATAACCTAGATAAACATATTATCTATAATCAGCTACAAAATACAACCAATTTCAGCAAAGATATTTTCAATGAAACACTAAAACAATATATCTGGAATGTACTTAGAATAATACCATTACATGCTGCTGTAGAACACTTTAGTGACATATTATTACTGACCTTAAATAATCTAGCACCAGTACATAGTAAAAGAGTCAAGTCCGACACCACACCATGGCTGACAAAAGAAAAAAAAATCATGACATAAAGGGATAAAGCCTGGAAAGAATGGTATAAAATAGACCTCAAAATGACTTCCAGCAGTTTAGACATCTTAGAAACCTTGCAAAACTCCATGTCAAACAGGATAAGCAAAGATACTATACCAGTCTACAAGACAAACATAAAAACAACCCAAAACTTTTTTGGTTATCACCAAATAAACTACACTCTGCCAAGACCACCACAGACACTATGACAGATTCTATCCCTGCACAGTTTAATTCCTACTTTATACACTCAGTATTATCTCTCTTAGACACTAATACATCTGCCCCCCCTCTCTCTACCACTGTCCAATCAAAACCACCCACAGCTCTTCAGTTTTAGTCCAGTACCTACCTTGCTCATAATGAAGTTGCTCCTTAAACTAATAATTACTTCCATAACTTTACACCAACTACCATCAGACTACCTAAAAATGACTGTAGAATTCATAGCCTTCCCCGTGTTCATATTAACTAATAGGTCCATAGCAGAAAGATACGTCCCATCAATGTGGAAAAAATCCTGCATCATACCACTACACAAAGGCAGAACATCTACAGAGCTTAATAACTACAGACCAATAGTTATTCTCTCCCCTCTGCAAAATATTAGAGAAATGCATCCATATGCAGCTAATGCAATACCTAACCTCAAATAACCTGTTTTCAACAACACAACATGACTTTAGGCCCCAGCACAGCCCCACTACTGCTCTACTATAGATTACCAATATAATAAACCAACATGGAAACAATGGTCTGCTTGTATCTACCATGTTCTTAGACTTGTCAAAGGCATTTTATACTGTCTCACACTAGCAACTGCTCATATGACTCACCTCTATAGGACTTTCACAATACTCCTTGTTGTGGTTTCTTAGTTACTTATCTGGAAGGCCACAAGTTGTAAAATGGCAACAAACATACTCATCTTTTCAACCAGTTACTACTGGTGTCCAACAGGGCTCTGTCCTGAGTCATCTCCTATTTAATACACTGATTTATGACCTCCACACTTCCACTCAACATGCTAGTTAAGTTCAGTATGCAAATGACTCAACATTAATATATGCAGGTCAACAATAAATAAGCTCCAAGAAATTACCCCAAAATCTGACTCCTCTGTAGAAACCTGACTCAAATAATCAAACCTCCTACTCAATCACAATAAAAATAAGTTAATGTTTATTTACATCAAAACATTGCCAAAATCAAATGCAATCTTTTATTATCAAATCAACAAATAATACTGTTATTGAAATTGTAATTCACAGTAAATTGCTAGGTGTTATAATAGATGACATTCTCAAATATGACCAGCATATTTTGCACACCATTAAATCTACACACTTGAAACTAGACTCCTTTTATAGGATCAATGGATTATTTGCAGATACTGCAAGAAAAACTCCACCTTCTTATTGCTGACTCTCTTATACACCACTCCTATTCTAACAAACGTAAGCTGTGCTCAAAGTAAGAAACTTGCCTCCTGCTACAATAAAATAGCTAAATTTGCCACCAATCTCCATCATAGTAGCCACCATTGTCATAACTTAAAGCAATTAAACTGGCTTGAACTACACAACTACCGAACATATTGACAGCCACACTGATCCAGCATCCAGAAAAAGGCCACGCACTACAAAACTTATTGCTTCCCTACTGTCCAGCAAAGGACCTCTGTTCTAGTAACACATTCTTATTGCTTACAAATAAGTCAAATAATGTTGCAGGAGACTTGTTCTACTCCCAATACATTGCTAAACTCTGGAATAGTATCCCTACACAAATAAAACTCTTCGACAAACTCAGTAGTTTCAAACAACTGCTTAAACAACATCTTAACCAATCCTGGTCCTGCACATGCTCATCACAATGTTAAGACTTTGTGTTCACTGTATGATACTGTCCAAATACATAACTGCTGTCTGTACAATCCACTAAGTTGCACATGGGCTTTCACTTTAGTAACTTTCACATCTGTAACATATTAGAACATATAACTATAACTACTTTTTCTGTATAAATGTAAGTAGAAATGTAACTACTGTGTTTAACTGGAACTTAGTACAATGCAATGTTAGCAAATGGAGTTTTTCTCCCCTGGCCTCCACTGAAAATGCATATTAATCAGTCAGAGTTTCCCAGTAAACAAAAGACAAATACATAGATTAAATTTATTCTCCCTATTAGTTTAAAAAATTATTAATGCATTTTCAACTTTTACAAAATATTTAATCTACTTTTTGCTTGCTATTTGGGAAAAATCTTTTATTAAAATGAATCAAGATAATTAGTTTCCTTTACCATGAATATATTGAAATTAATTTCTGCATGTTGTCATATAACTTTAGCCTTACTGACTTATTATAATTAATTGTATAACCAATGTTATCTTTAATTTCTTGTAAAGTATTACAGTATTAAAATAGTCAATAGCTATCTAGTAAATTCAGAAATAATAAGGAATAAATCATTTGTATAAACTATAAATAGAGAGTCTACTTATTTTAAGAGTATAGAGTAATATCATTATGTAATTTATACAACAGTAGATTAATTGTTTAGACAAATAATGTTGCTGATAAAGGCAACCGTGTCTGACTCCAGTCAGTGAAGAAAATGTAGGTAGTGCTTTACTATTTAACTTAATCTAAGCTTCTGAACTAAAACATAATTTTTGTATAACATAAATTAATGATTATGGAAGTCCGTAATAGTCACCATATATAAACTCTAAGTAGTCAAAAGCCTTTGTAGCATCTACTTTTATTAAGTCTACATTTTTTAATTCTTTATTTGCTTTTTCAAAATTTAATATCAGTGTTTGTAATAGCTTATTTGCTTTAGTCATTTTCCTATTTGGACAAGAACCAAATTGCATTAGATAAAGAACCTTTTCCATTGTTGGCTATTATTTTGCAATCATAATTTAATAAGGAAATAGTGCAATAATATTCTGGTTTTAAACTACATTTTCCTTCTTTCTTTATTAATACCATGTCTGCCAACTTATAGGTCAACTCATTTATAAAAAAAAATGATAGAATTCTGCTATATACCCATCTGGTCCTGGGGATTTATTTTTCTTTATACTCATAATTGCCAATTTTCCTTCCTCTAGTGCAATATCAGGATCTACATATTGAAAAACTATTCTCAGTGTCTTGGTTATCAAATCTCCTAACACAGATATATCTTCAGACCATTCTTGGATGCATATTTTTTAAATAATAATTCATTATATTCTGAATTCTGTCTCAATTAGTTACTAAAGTACCATCAATAGTGATTATCTGCAAAACTGTATTTTTAGAATGACAATCTCTATATTATGATGCTAATGTTTTCCTAAATTTATCCAATTCAAAGTGCATCTTTGAAAAATCCTTATGAATTCTTTCTTGGTTTATTTGAATTCTTAATCTAGTTTGCGCCTGCATTTTTCCCATAAAGGGAAACATTTGCCATAATTTATTGGTAATAATTGATAGACTACTTGCATCTGTTTCTCTAAATCATTAAGTTGTTTGTTTCTCTCCATTATATAGTTATTAAACATTTTATATGACTATATATTGATGCTTTAAAAGTATCCCTTTTGTATTTATTCACACTAATGTATTGCCATTGTCTATCCGCAAGTTATTTATTTGATTCCTTATATATTCTATAAATGTTTTATTTTTAAAATAATGTTATAGACTTTTCCTTTTATTTGACATATTGAATTGTTTTACAACCAAGGTTAAATTAATTAAACAATGGTCTGTCAATTTTTAATGTTCAGGATCTTGCAAGTTTGCCAACTGAAACAAGTCATAAGACAGAAAAACATATCTATCCTCAAATATATTATAGCTTATGTGACACGTGAATTTTTTCAAATAATGAAACTTGATTGTCCATATATCTAACAAACGTTCTTTTTGTAAGAAGGTCATTAAGTCATTAATAAAGAATCATGTCTACTTTGCTGTGATTGATCATTAGGAAATTTGAATCTGTCCAAATGACTGTCACATATAACATTTCTGTCCCCACCAAGTAATAAAGAGGCACTTTGTAGATCTTGCAGGTCTTCAGAACAATCTTCCAAAGTACTTGATAATCTTCAAAAGGAACACATATACATCCTAAAGTAAACAGGCTATCTGGAGACTTTAAGTTCAGCAATACAAATCTTCAATTCATTCATTCCTTAATAAAGTTGATTTGGCTGATATGTGCACTCTTGTTTAATAATGATTATGACTCCTGCAGCTCTATTTGAGACATTATTGCTAATAATTTATTTAACCCAGGAATATTTCGTCATAACAAAAAGACATTGATTTACATTCCAATGTGTTTCTTGTAAAAAACTCACATTTTTGGTCTATTCTTCTTGAAATTGAATATGGTTCTTAGCCTTGAAAAGCTATGAGATTAATTAATATTTGTGCTTGCAATTTTAAGTGATGTCATCAAAAAAATAAGAAAAAAATAATAAAGGACAAAGAGAAATTGTTACATTCCTTAAATATGTACAGAAAGTATTTAACACCATCATAACCATAAAAAGGGAAGACAATACTGAAAAGAATATGAAAACAAATAACGTTTTAGTCCAAACAATATCTATCTGACAACAAACAAGGAAAAGGGTTATGTAGATCAGGAACACTCATAATAGTCCCCAAAACAACAGTTCATGTCTGGCTTCTGCTTCTGATAAAAATAAAAATGGATCTTGTTTCCAAATAATTTTAAGTTGGTGGTAAAAATAAATGATGAATTAATATTTATTTTTCATAAGTTATTTTATATTTCCACAAACGTCTTCCTTTGCCTGTTTATATGGTAAATCCCCTACGTTATTGGTCTTCTGCTCCTTATAGAAAAAAAAAAACGTTTTCATATTGCAGCTGCTAAGATTCTCTCTCTATCTTTGTTCTTGCAAAATTGGATTGTCAGGGCATGAGGTCTACCTCATGGATTATTTTACTGGACTCTCTTAGCTGCCCTATGTATCCTGTCAATTTCTTTCTTGGCTTCTTGATCTACTTCCAACAGACATTTAAAAACACTTTGTACTACAGACTCTAATCCCCTTCTATAAATCCCAAGCTTTAGGAATGCTAGATATATAAAGGTTTTTCCTTCTGGTCTGTGTTTCAAAGTCAATGATCTACTCCTACAGCTTTTCATTTGCTTTTTCTGCCTGGATTAAAGAGCTCTTCAGTTGTTCTTGCTCAAAATTCAATTATATTTTAAAACTTCAGTTTGTTCAGACTAAATATTATAATTTTTCTGCAGCTGAGTCACTGTTGTTTGCATCTGAACTATTTGGTCAACAGTAGTTTTTAATTTAACTAGTATATCACGTCAGGTTCAATTTAGCAGCAAAATGTGCCCCTTTTTCCTGATCTAAACTGAAGGAGTCATACTTTACTGCTGCAGGTTGAATCTTTTTATGCTTAATTTATTCTTCACAATCATAGCTCTCAGCCTCTTAGAGCAAGAAATCTGGACAAAGTCACAAATAATGGGGGGGGGGGGATAGGCCCCAAAATAGGGAAAATTTTTAAATATTGCTCTTACAAACTTAGAAAATTGATAGAGTAACAGGATTTGCATGAATTTTCTGAAGGGTATAAAATCCGAATCTCAAATGTCTGTTATTATTTTCTGACTTCAGTCCTCAAAGATCTGGCAATGATTTGCCAAAAAACACTATTTTGTAAGTTGTTGTTGTTATCTTTCGGCTTTTCCCGGTTAGGGGTCGCCACAGCGGAACTCAGGTCCGCTAATGATTGGCAGTGGATTTTCACAATGCTGAGTTGCCAGCTTGATGCCCAACCTTCAATGAAGGCATGCTCATTCATGCATGTCTTTCGGAAAGCCACTCGATCCGTGGGGAGAACATGCAAACTCCACACAGAAGGCACTCCCCGCACTCCAGCCGAGAATCGAACGGGAGAACCTCTTGCTGTGAGTAATCGGCCAAAAATATGAGGTGACAATCTGGACAGTCTGTGAAAATCTGTACAGTTGAGAGGTATGTTCACAAGGCAAAGTTTTATCCAAACTTACTTGCAAACAGAACAAACCAAATCCCTCCACAGTATTTGTTGCTTGTAATTCTAGACAAAGCATCTCTGGAACAGAGAGTGATTTATTTAGCATTCTGTCAGAAGGAAAATACTTATCTTTAGGAGCCAGAATCTTCACCATTGTAGAATTGGCTTTCTGTTTGGAATTTTAATACAGGGAACTGCTTTCTTCATATTTTGCTTTGTTATTTTCATGGAAGGTTTTTAAATGCCGCAGGCCAGATTCCATTCCACTGCATGTTGCCAAGAGTGTTATATTACACACATCCCTGACACCACCTCCTTCTCTCCACATTCCTGCATTGTCACTAATGTGTTAGATGGGAAAAGGCATGCATTCTTACCCTCCTTAGACTTTAGCAGGCAAGAGGGAACCCTAGCCCATTAGTGAATAATATCTGTTGTTAAAATGCACCTGTGCAGGCTGTCTCCAGTGAAAGTTATAGATGACTTTTGCATCACCTTCTGCCTTTTGTTTGGTATTCAACATCTCCAGAGGCTCCATAGCAATATCAGAACAACTCCACCTGTATGTGTAACTTGCTACAACAGACAGACTGACTTTCTACCATGAACTGTTTGCAGTACCACATCATTCTTATAGGAGGAGCTGTTGCATTACTAAGACCATCCATAGTCTTGTATGGGCTACCCCTTTGCTTTGGGGTTTTACATTGGCATTCTTTATAAATGTAAATCTGAAGAGTTTCAACACTGTGAACCTGATACACCCTTTGGAATTAGGCATAATGCTCTTTCAGTACTCATTAACCATATGCCAAATAAGGACTAGAAGAGCCTTTTTTGGAATCAAAAATGGGGTAACTGCTCAGTGTCATGTGCAACTCCTGCAAAACCTCTTTGTAATCCCATGTGTGAAGTACATCTAGAGGTGAAGGTATGAAATGAAACACAATGCTAGGCATGACAATTTGCAGTGCTGATGTGCCAGATGTATTTTGGACTCTTGCAACAGTGATCTATCCACTGAAAATCAGCAAACACTAAAATATACAAAAAAAAAAAAAACAAAACAAAACAAAAAAAAACAGTCAGTAACAATACTTTATAACCATACAGTTTCATTCTTCTGAGCCATGAAGGGAGGATATCACTCCCATATGGAGTAGAGTTAGTTTGTTTTTTAATTATACCCAAATACTCCATATGCTTTGGTTTCTCCTCATAAGTGCCTTAATGCAAAAACAAAGTACAGGTGTATAAAATCTTACCATAACGCTAGATATCCTTGTCTTCACTGCTGCAGTATTCTTAACAGATGGAGATTTCCTGTTATGGAAGCCTGAATATCCAGTCAGTGTACCAAAGACTACTTGTTGCTTTTAAAAGGTACGCTGAATGTCACCCACATGCTCCTTGCGTAGCATAGGGCGTAAAGGTGATGTTCAGGCCTACCATAATCAGAACTGAATGCATCAGTAAGAACACAGTCCAGAAACCCAAGAGGTAACCTTTACATCCAGGAAGGTAAAAGACTAGGGGAATGGAGGGAGGGAGCAAATACTGCAGCAGTAAAGGCAAGGACGTCTACCATTATGGCAAGATTTTACACAACTGTACTATGTCCTTACATTCACTGCTGCAGTATTCTTAACAGATGGGAGAGTGCCAAAGCTCAAGAGTAAACTTGAGAGGGGGAAGGCACAGAAGAGCTCCCTAAAATGCCATGAAGAATGCAAACCAACCCTAGCTCTAAAGATACCATCCAACTTGTAGTGCTTGGTAAAGGTATGCACAGAAGTCCAGGTAGCTGCTTCAAGAATAGAATTGGTATCTAAGTCCTTAAAAAAAGCATACAAAGAAGCCACACCTCTAGTAGAATGAGCCTTAACTGAAGAAGGAAGGTTTTTGCCATGAAAAGTGTAACAAAAGGATATAGCATTAGAAACCCAGAATAAATGGTTTGCTTGGATATAGCAAGTCCCAAAGATCTAGGATGAAAAGAAACAAATAACTGATCAGATTTCCTAATAGCCTTAGTCTTATCCAAATAAACCTTGAGTTGCCTATGCATGTCCAATTTATGCAGCACCCTTTCGCTGTCGGATTGTGGACAGGGGAAAAAAGTAGGCAGATTAATAGACTGATTCAGTGATAGCTCATTAATCACCTTAGGCATAAAGAAGGATTAGTGCACATGTGCACCCTGTCCTCATGAAAGACCCAAAAAGAGGACAAGCCATAAGGGCCTGAAACTCAGACACCTGTCTGGCTGAAGTAAGCCCTAATAAAAGAACAGTCTTCCAGGAGCAATATAGAAAGGAACCTGAAGCAGAAGGCTCAAAAGAAGCCTGAGTCAACTTCTCCAAGACAAAATTAAGATCACAGGGAGGAGGAACAGGCTTCCTGGGAGGTCTAATATTAAGGATGCCTTTAAAAAATTGTTTAACCTCAAATCTAGGAGCTAAAGGAGGAGAAATAAAAGTCAGACAAGCAGAGATAGCTGATAAGTGGGACTTAGAAGAATATGCCAAACCAGCACTGAGCAACTTAACACAAATAAGAAAGAACCAAAAGGACATCCACAGTAAGTGGGTCCAGGTTACAAGAGAAACACCAACTAGACAACCTCTTCCATTTGGATAAGTAGAATTTTCTAGTAGTAGGTTTCCTGGCTTCCTGCAGGACTTGCAGCTTGTCCTCAAGTAAAAAAATTGTCCATGAGGAATCAAAATCCTATTGCTTACAGTGTCAGTTGAAGAATGGACAGGTGGGGATGGATGAGAGATCCCTTGTCTTGTGTGATTAGATCCACCCTGTGCGGTAACCCTGTGATGATTGCCCTGCAGAAGTAGAAAGAACCAGTGCTATCACAGCCAAAAGGGAGTCACCAACAAGATTTTGGGAGCATCCTGTTGAATTTTGAACAGGACTTTTAGAGTAAGAGGAAAGGAAGGAAATGCAAAAAGAAACATCCTCTTCAAAGAAAATGAGACAGCATCAACCTTCCACACCAGACAACCAAGGACTCCGGCACAAAACAGAGGAAGTTATCTGTTTAGAGGGGAGGCAAAACATCAACTTGAGGAGAACACCTCTGGTGGATAATGTGCAGAAACACATCCCTGTGAAGCATCCAATTGTGAGAGTGAGTTAAGGACCTGCTCAGAGTGTCTGCCACAGTGTTCTGACCGGAATGGATATAAACTGCCTGAAGAGTCACTTGATACTTGACAGCAAGATCCCATACCAGAAGTGCCAACCAGCAAAGAAGGTTAGATCTTATTCCTCACTGTTTGTTGATATACCACATAACTAAAGTATTGTCTGTGAATGCCTTGAGAGGCCCTGGAGAGAAAAGAGGATGAAAGGCCTGAAGAGCCACCAGAACAGCTCTCATCTCTTTGACATTGATGTGCTCCTTCTGCTGACAAGGTGACTACCCCCATGTACTTTTAGAGAGCCAAATGTCACCCCCCCATCCCATGTCTGAAGCATCTGTGAACAATTCCTGAAAGGGAAGTGTAGGATGAAAAGGGATCCCTGGATTCAGAGACAATCCACCATCTGCCGAATCCACCAGTGAAGTTCTTGCCTGACAGAAAGAAACAGGGACTGCAAAGTCTACAGGATGTGCATTCTGAAACTACACTGAGTTCAGAAACCACTGAAACTTTCTCATGTGAAGTTTGCAGAGAGAGCATTGGAATGGTGGATGTCATGAAACCCAGAGCTCTCAGAAACTCCCTGGCAGTAATGGAAGCCAGAGGAGAAGAGTTTGAAAGAAAGAAATGGCAAGCATTGGCAATGTCTGAATCCTGCAACCCAGAAAAACATGATCCTGGGAAAGATTCAGAGAAGATTTTTTCAAATTTGTAGTAAACCCCAGGCTCTGAAGAAGGGAAATGGCAACATGAAGGTTTTGCAAAAGGGTCTCTGAAGAGGAAGCCTGAATCAACAGGTCATCTAAGTAAAGAAATATTTGGATCCCTCAAAGCCTGCAAAAAGCAATCACAGGAGCAATCCATTTGGTGAACACCCGTGGGGCAGTAGAAAGGCCAAAGAGCAAAGCAGAGAACTGAAAATGCCAGGAAGCAACAGAGAAATGCAAAAACGTCCTGAAAAGAGGATGGATTGGAATATTGAGATAAGTATTCTTGAGATTCAGAGACACCATATAGGCCTGAGGGAGCAAGGGAGGAAACCAAATCTGAAGGGACAACATCCGAAAGGAAGGCATTTTTAGAAACTTGTTTAGATGAGAGAGGTCTAGAATAAGTCTCCAAGTGCCCTGTCTTCTGGGCACTAGAAACAGTCTGGAGTAGAACCCTTTCCCCCTTTCAGACACAGGGACCTCTTGAATAGTACCCTGAGTCAAGGGATTTTGAATAACCTCTGGGAAGAAGGGAAGTTGTTCCTGAGGAGGCTGAAGGATGCCCATAAAAGGAGGATGGGATTTCCACACCATGAAGTACCCCTGACAAATAACTGATGGAACCCAAGAATCCTGAGTGATCTGAAGCCAAACAAGAAGAGAGAGAAAGATGAAGATAAAGAGGAATGTGGCTGAGAAAAAAAGGAGAGTCATACAGCACCTGCTTTGTCTGGAAATGAAACCTTCGGTGTCCCTGAAGAATGAGTAGCCTTATCAGGATAAGCCTGTCTTTCACTCTTCATACCTTTAGTAGAGGGGCAGGATTGCCTACAAACAAAAGCAGGCTTAGCAGGATAGTTTCTCTGAAATGTAGGCACAGGAGAAACAACACGTGTTTAAGCTCCTGTAAGGCCTTACCGTTATTGTGAAGAAACTTAAACAAACCAGAAGGAGCTTCCCTAAACAAAAGTTTAGAATCCAGAGGAGCATCTATAAACTTAGCTTTAATATCATCAGTTAGAGGTTTACGCCTACGCCAAAAATGTCTCCTCATCACTGAACCAAAAACAGCAGCCCTAGAAGAGGCATCTTCTGCATCATAACTACTTTTAATAGAATGATGAATTACTTGAGAGGAAGTCTCTAGCAAGGAAAGAACAGAAGTTTTACCCTCAGAGTCTGTAAAATCAGAAATAAGTTGACAGGCCTGAGAAAAAAGAGCCAACACATACTTTGACATATGGTTCTGATAATTAATAGCTATAAAAGCTAGGGTAGCAGAACTGTAAATCTTCTTAACCAACCCTTCCATAGTTCTGCTATCCTTGTCAGAAGGCAATAATTTGGGTGAAGGAAGCAACTGAGATGGCTTATCAGAGGCTACAGACATGACAGAGGGGTCAGCAGCAGGATATTTATATAGGAAAGAACAATCCTCAGGCACCCTATAAAACCTGTCAGGCTTCTTAGAAGCAGGGGCAGAGAATCAGGGGCATGAGAGGCACTGGAAAAAGCATCCAGTAAAGCAGCCCAAACAGGAGGAATAGCCACAGGTCTAGGGGATTCCAACTGCAGCAAATCATAGTGCCTCTTATGGATATCAAAGACCTGGGTACAATCCCATCATCCTAGAAAGTGTGTCTCCAAAGGAAATTTCCTCAAAAGGAACATGTGGAGTAACAGATTCCTCATTCTCTGACTCACACTCTAAAGGAGAAGAAATTTGAGTACAATAAGTCAGGGATTCATTATCCGAATCTAACTCATCCACAGAAGAATACTGTTCTCTAGGCCTTTTAAGGGGAGTAGAAGACCAAGGAAGAGCAGGAACCGAAACCCCTTGAGGAGGCTTTAAGAACATTAAATCAGTAAATAGCCCCTGAGTGAAGGCTCGCCACTCACCTTGTGGATCCCTAGGAACAGAAGAAACATGTTTAATTTTTTGTTTCTTTTTAAGGGAACATCCCTCCAAAAAACTGAGAAGGCTCAGACCCAGGACAGCAGTTGAAAAATGTAGTAGAAACTTGTTCCCCAACCAAATACTGAGAAACTCCCCTAGGTCCCTGTGAAAAAGTCAGCCATGGGTCCTCCTGAACATCCGAGATGGACACCTGCAAAGACTCTTTGGAGCTGCCAGCTGGATCCTCACCAGCCTCTGACACAGTCACGGCAGAGAAATCCAACAACACAGCCAGGCGAGCCTTTGGGTTTGTAATGATCTTGAGAGAAACACCTGGCAGAGGCTGGACAGCAAAAGATTCTGGATGCACCTTTTTCCCTTTCTTCTCCCCTAATGGCTGACCCTCAGGGCAGGAGATTCCTTCCATTGTATCTTTAGTGAGAAGCTTATGATGCTGGTTCTCAAGATACAAGGAAAGGGAAGGAAGTCTACTGCAAAGGGTTTTTGGAATGAATGCCTGACAAATAGAACAAGATGTATGGTCATGAGAAGCTCCTAGACAAAAAAAAGACACTTATTATGGCAGTCTTTATGGGGAATCTATCTCTCGCCCTGGCATTTACCCTTCCTGGATGACATTAATTCCAAGGAACACAAAACAAGTAAGAAAATAACAAAATCCCCAACAAGGCATGTATTTGCAACTGCAATAGAAGACAGCAAACAGGCAGCGGTAGTCACTGGAGAAAGAAAATGCATTCAACTGGCAGAAAACAGACACAGGTAAACAGACTGAGGGTAAAAAGATATGTTCAGACTGGCACTGAAGAAGTTATGATTATGGTAGGGCTGAACATCACCTTTATTCCCTATGCTAAGCAAGGAGCATTTGGGTGATGTTCGACATACCTTTTAAAAGCAATGAGTAGTCTTTGGCAGACTGGCCAGATGTTCAGGCTTCCACAGCAGAGAATCCCCATCTGTTAAGAATACTGCAGCAGCGAATGTAAGGATATCTCTTGGTTTCAAAAGATACTCACAGACCAGCTGCCATGTAAGTACCTAAAAACCTATGTGTATGACATGCAGGCATGTGGCAACCTACCACAGCACTGCAGTATGACCAGTTACTTTACATTAACCATGTTATCAATTAAGGGACAGACGTATCTAAAGGTGTATGTGGTAATGATAAAGTGATATAGATAAGAATGTTATGCACACTGTGATAGATGTAGAAGAAAGCCCTGTATCATATTGCATAGCACTGACTTAATGGTATATGTAGTTATTTTAATCATATCGAATGTCACTAATGCCAAATAACATAGCAGAAAGCAGTGACACTATCATAACAGATTATGATACATATTATTTATAATCACAGCATTGTGCTGTGGTCCACCTGTGGCAATATTGTAAAGTTAACAGATGACCATACTATCCATTACCACTTCTGTAATGGTGATTGCCGGTGTGCAGCTTATTATTAGATAGGACTTTGACATGTTGCAATCTCTTAATCACAATATCAGCTGTCAGTCTAAGTACACAATTGTTACACGTGATAGTGGGATTTCTCACATGGCATTTGAGACAGCAGCCACTGGCTTTGAGCAGCATTCCCGTAGTAGAACACAACATTTGGAGGTTTGCATTGTGTATAGCTCTGCCTGTATGCCAGGGACAGCATTGCAGAGTTGCAAATTAATGTCCATTGTTAGCCTACTTGCAGTAATTAGTATTATGCACCTGTGATCAGGCAGTTCTTAGGACACATTAGTCTCTGGCATTAACAGCACCAGTTATATTTCACTGTAATTAAAACATGACTTTTTTTTTTATCTTTATTTATCTTACAGTTTGATAACTGGATAAGTGATCTGGTCTACAGACCCTTTTCAGTCATGAACCATGTACAAAGGCACAATATTAAACGACAATTATCTGAAAACTGACATAAATCTTTCTAAGAGTAGTAGGAAATATACATCAAGAGAATTGTAGTCGCTAAGTATTTACTTAATATATACTACAAAAATAATAAGTGTAGAATCTTACACAGCAAGTAGTCTTTGCAAAGTACATTTGGTTCAAATATTTACAAAAATATGAAATAAAAAACATCTGTTGAAACTAGTGTAACACAGAACTAGTCATTGAGAAGACAGCAATTACACTCCGATTCGTTTAGTAGATAATGTTTCAGGTTACATTTAAACATCTAAGACAGTGGCCCACTGGAGATCAGCTGTGTTTCCACAAGAGAATACAGTGTTTGCAGATCACCACCTATATGTTAGCAGTAACACTGTAAGGTTAACATTTAAAAGTTCACTTTCCAAGACAAAAATCTATTGCAGTATTCACTGATGTATATCCATTGACTGGACTCATGGTTGACTATTATCAATATTACAAACATTATGTTAACTCAAGTGTAATTCATGCACTTTTAGGGGCTTTCAGCTACTGAAGAATATGATAGCCTAGTTGGAGTCCCACAAAACTGCATGTAATATTCAGTATGGAGGAGGCACTTTAAATAATGTTAAAATAATAAAACTTGGCTTATGTAATAAAATAGCAAGTGAAGTAAAACAGTATAAAGAGAACTACTCAATATACAAGATGCTCTCAGTATCATTTGATTAAATACTGGTAAAGTGCTAGTACAGCTAATTATGGACTGCGAGCAACAGTTACACTTTCATCTCATCTCTTAAAGAATCTTTCATTGAAGTTGGTTGTGCACATTGAGACAGTTATACTACGATTTAGCACACAGCTGCACTAATCATGGTTACAGCTAGCAAGACAAATGATCAGATGTAAGTCAGTTAAGACTTGTTGGTTTCAATAAACAAAGAAGTTGTACCATGAAGCAGTGGACCAATCAGGTGCATGATTTACAGATGGTAGTTCTTCACAGGCTTCTAGGAGGTCTTGCATGATTTGCCAGTGGAGGATATTTAAACTAAAATACGCACAAGAAGTATTGGGGTTGTCATCGAGCACATGTGTATGGCTGAAGCTGGCAGCAGTACTCATCCTGCTAGGTAACCTCAGGGTATTGGTCTAAAACTTCCTTGGGGGCTTCTCACTTAGCATTATTTTTTTTAAAGAACAGCAAAATGTTATCCATTATTTTTAGTCCGAAACTGTTCCCACTCCAAACCAGCTCTTTTACTTACCATATTCAAACATTAAAACTTAACTGTTCACTTTTATATTCTATACTTGCCTTAAACTGTACATAATATTATTTGTACTACTGTCTCGCACAGTTTTAATGCAGGGTAATAATGGCATTTCTGTAATAAATATTTACAGATAATGTCAATTTGAAATAAAATATTTTATAGCAGTTAAACTTATTTGTAGCTCACTGGAGATATGCACTTTTTGTAGCAAGGAAAACCAAATTTCATATTCTTACTACCCTTTTGGAATTTCATTATAGTACATTTCTGATTTACAACTTGATATATCAATTAAATTACTCATCACAGTTGAATAAATACAGCTGTCAGTTTCTTAGGCGTACATCTTCCTTAAATAATAACTTGGTGAAATTGACTCAATGCCATAATGTAAAACTGGATTTCTCATCCATCTATATACCTGTCTTTTTTACTTTGCTCATTCGATTTTCTATGTCATTTGTCCTGATGAAGGGTGTCATAGTAAGAAACTAATCAGGGTAGACAGGCTTTCCTACCCCCAGCAACAGTCACCAGCTCTTTATCTGACATCCCTATAAATTCTACAAAACAAAAAATGTACCAGTATGCAGGAAATGTAAGGAAAACTACAATTTATTTAGCGCTTTAGTTCCCTATAGAAAGAACTTCATCAGATGAAAGTGATAAATTATGGGGTTCCTTACATTTCTAGTGGACTGGTGACTATCTGGGGCTTCACTACAGTTGCTCAGGGTGAAATTGTTCAAGTGTTAGTAGCTTATTAAAAAATAAAAAGATGGTGGCATAACAGCAAATGCCATTTCCCTTAGGAGATCATTACTGATAGGATTTCTAAGTCTGTGACGGCAATGATTCACTTGTTTTGAGTGATTTCTCCGTTCTTCCAGTTGGTGCAACCACGGAGTTGGTATATATAAGTTTGGGGGGATGTGGGGTGCATTCCTCCACTTTCAGCTAAAAATCATTTTTTCCCCCTTTGTGTACTTCGAACATTTTTTTTTGTCCTAATGGCTTGATGGCTTTCAAGAAGTTGATATTTCATAGTAGAACTGTCATTTTAGTTTTGTGAAACTTAGATTCTTGAGCACGTTTATTGCTTCTGTGGTTTTTGGAGTACATCCTAGAAACCCTCAATAAAGTTGAGATATAAAATCCATCTAGCATTTCCTGGGTTTGTCATAGGCTTTCTGTGACTGGGGAGGGCAAGCATTTTTGGGATAGTGAGAGCATAATGGTAGAAAATCTGTTCCAATTTGGTCTGAATGTTTCAGTATCAGACCCAGTTTTGTCCTTTGTACCTTTTGTGCTATGACAGAGGCTGTTGGTAAATCAACATTACTTATTTACCCTATTGATTGGGAATGCCCAGTTTTAGCTGAGTCAGTGGGGAAAATTTTCAACAAAACAATTTAAGAAATAAATTAGATTAATGGTAGAATAAATGGGTTAGAAATTATAAAAGGAATTTGAGCTACATGATGAAACAGCGATTTTACAACTAGTAGTTTAGAACAGTTCTTAACAACAGACGTAATCCACCAGTGAGATAACTTGATATCACATTTCAAGCAGTACATATTTCAGTATGTTATCAGGAACACAGCTAAATAACGTTTATGATAACTGCACGTGTTACAAATTGCAATTCAAAATGCTGATTGTGGTGTATTAATAGTAAGAGGACGTAACAGGAGATATAATGAACATAATAGGATACTTATTATGATATAGATGTACCCCCGGATTCATGAAGCTCGGCGCAAGGCCGGTGTAAGGCTTGCGCCGGCCGTGCAGTGTACAAATGGCGTAGCAGCGCCACATGCATAGTAATGAGTGTGCGCTGCAACCACAACCATGTGCATAGGGCACGTGCGCGAGTCCAGGGAGCCTAACTAGGTTGCGCTCGGAGGCGCGGCCAAGTCGGCAGGCGATGAGCAACCTAAAGTGCTGACTCTTACAGGCCGCTGCAATAGTAACCGCACCTACCAGTGTCCATGGATAATGAAACGTATGCAAAGTATGCTACATAGTACCTGTCTACAAAAAATGGAGAACCAAAACATAAATGCAAGACATACAAAATGTTCCCGTTCATGGAACACATGATACTTAGAATACTGTGTCCGTTACGTATTGCACTGTCAGCAGTCATACCCAGTGGAGGTCTACTGCATCATGTCAGCGCGCCGCAAATACACACGACCAGCCCCATGGGCATGGTCACCAGCAGTCCCACAGTGGTAGTGATAGTACACAGCCGGGCAGTCGTGGCCATATAACAACCATAAAGAAACTAGATATCCCAAACACACACAAATATATGTATAGTAAAATGTGCTATACACAGCAACGTAACTGTCACATACACATAGGATGGCATATGCCAAATCGGAATATCCAGAAGCAGAACCCATGCATGCAAATGTAATACACAACAACCCCTTCATAGCACGTAACCCGCACCCATGTCCGAATGTCCACCTAATCCAGCTAGCAGCCATGCGCAGATGCACACCTACACAGAGCGGGTATACCCCATATGTAGTAAGAAGTATTGTCCTAGGCAGTGACAGGCTTGCAAATATGTACCCCACATATGTCAACATCCCATCCCAGGTACTGAAATCCAAATGGCTGCATGTGAATGTGTCGGCAGAATGTGTACATCCCGCATGTGGTTACTGACCTGTCGAAACCCCATAGGTGTTCACACGCCACGGTGTCCATAACTGTACACATCTGGACAAAGCAGTATGTGTAGCCACGGTACTGATGAGTAGCTATGCAGACATGCCAAACATAATACACAGGGTGGAACAGCTGTCCACCAAGCAGGCCACCCCAGCAGAGTTGCCACATGTACAGATTGTCAAGGTGGGATATCACTCATAGATATGTATGGATTTGCATGGTAAAACACCCACGGCCAATGCAAAGGATAGAATAACACGTATATGCCAGAATGAAAGGTTATTGCATAGCATGTGAATAGCTTAAGCTATCCAATATAATAGTCATGTGTACCAGATACAAAATGCCTGTAACATGCAAGCAGTAATGAAGGTAAGAAATACACTACGGTGTTAATATCACAGGACATATGGCACATGTCAAGTGTTGACGCAGGACACAAATGTCCATAATGGGGCCTCCCCCGCAAAGAGGAACAAGTGCTAACCCTACCCCCCACTGAAGTATCGGCAGTATAAATACAACCCAATGACACAACAACACCACCGTCCAACCCAAGACAGCAACAAAAGCTGGACAAAGACTAACACGATGCGTGCACAAATAGGGACACATGTAATCAGTGCTCTCACAAGCTTCTACAGGCCACAGAATAATAGTATGTACATACGCATGAAATGCTGCGACGGATGTGTGGTAGTCCCCAGTATCACAGAGGTACCTACACATATACACTGTAACCAACCGTCACATATGTTCACTGTAACACAGCATACCTGCAGGTAATACATAGTTCAGTCATGTGCTACATAACTATCCACGTATGAATGACTACAGGGAATAGACAATTGTGAATAGGAACAACGCACAACATGGAATATGTATGATAACCAGCACCACCCACATCATTGTATGCCAACAGCACCACCCACATCATTGTATGCCAACAGCATAAGCTATTGTCGGTTGTCCAAACACCCGTGTCTGTAAACACAGATTGAATATTATAGCAATAACCCACGCCTGGGTGTGGGTAATGCTAGATATACCCACAGTGTCGCCCTCTGGACCAAACAAAGCCAACCGTGGATAAATACAGCATCACCTACACCCAGAAGTGGGTTATTGCTATCATACCATGACATCATGTAAGAACATAAACTATTAATTCCCTTACATAATGGCATAGTATAATGCCTGTGTGCTGCCCCTCCGCAGATGTCTGGCATCTGCGGCAGTGCGGATGTACATCACAGCTGTGGGCAAAAGCAACGGGAGAAAGCAAGATCTCCGTCGCTTAGTTGTAGTGTTTTGCTATGTTACATGGGTTTAACATAGCGAGACAGCTTTAAAATAAGCAACAGAGATGACTGTCTCGCTATGTTAAACCCAGTTAACATAACAAAACACCACAAAAAAGAAACAAAGAGCTTGATTTCCCCGTTGCTTTCTTTTAAAACCTGTCTCGCTATGTTAAATGTGTTTAGCATAGCGAGACAGCTTTAAAGTAAGCAATGGACATCTCCGTTGCTTATTTAAAGCTGTCTCGCTATGTTAAACCCACCTAACATAGCGAGACAGGTTTAATCTGAGTTATACTAATGGAAAAGGTCCGGCGACGGACCGTCTTCCATTAGTATAACTCGATTTACAACGGGCACGCTGGCCAATCAGCGTGCACGGTATGGAATAATGGGGGGTCATGGTATAATAAACATGGACAAACCGTGCCCATGTGCCTCGTCTGACATTCGTACACGGTCAGGGCAGTGCTGTACACTAGGCGGACAAGACCAATCCCAGAGCACCACAGGAACACCCTGACAATTAAAGACCTGTATGCGTTGGGACTATAAGCCTTTGTGTTCTGAATATCCCTGCGGTTACGCCATATGCATCCTGGGTCAAGAGCATTAGGGAATAGGGAATGTGTAACATGTAGTACCACACTTTTCCCAGCAGGAGAATGGATGCCTGTGACGTAAGTGAGTGCGGGGGGGGGGGGATATGTTAATGTAGCTATGTACCATGGGTATGCATATAAATGAGACAGAACACCAAACGTGTAGTGGTCACAGCAACCGGCCAATGTAAATTTAGTCCTGTTTGAATTACGAGTATAGAACATATAAATGTGAACGTGTAACTAATGCGTCTGTGCCGCAAAGACAGTTACATATGTAAAGGTGAAAGTGTGTTTCGCATACATCCGTTAACCGGATCAGAGATATGTTACTGGTACTGTCACAACTAATACAGGCCACGTAAGCACAAAGACACAGTAAACATATGTAACCCAGAATACGGATATGCATGTGCGCCTGCGCGTAGCCCACAATAAGGAAATGCAAGTGCGCCTGTGCGTGTGTGATCCGCTCACAGCAGAGTAAATTAATGCTGTTTCCCCCACGTTAGTTATACATGTCTCAAAACTGTCAGACTCTGAAAGTATGGAACCGGACAATGCCATGCAAAGTACTGGTACAAATAGTGAGAAACACAAGATATGTGCTAAAACAAACATAGAAAGTGGATAGAATAAAGGGTGTGTTAGTAGCAGGGATTGACGAAGGGTATGCATCCGTAACCTGAACTACTTGTCAGAAGGTGCCACCGTAAGTCTCAAATGAAATGCCAGCAAATTGCCAGATAGACACCGGTCAATGTAAAACACACCTAAGATAAAGGGACAACCATCCGTACACTCTGCCAGTAGCTGTACAGTGGGAAGGTATGGTATGGGTATAGATGTGTGTACACAAGTAATCCACAGACATTAACAAAGCAAGGTATGAAACGAGGAGTTTACATGTATATATGTACACACAACAGACCTATGTCCCGTATATATATATGACACATGGATATAAATATGCCAAGTAATAGCTAATATGGGTAGTCAAACAGACATCCACGAATGGGGAATATACAGCAGCAGTCAAAATCATTGGCCAGAAAGTGACAGTCCAGCAAGTTCTACACTTTAAACATGCATATTGGTGTCCATTGTAGGACTCCAAAAAGTTATCCATTCGCAGTACCTGCAACGATTGACGCAAACGAAGTGACAGCCGTATATACGAATCAGCTGTATATGCACTAAAAGCAGGTGCAAGGGTGATGACACATGTGTCCATGAAATGCAGGACGTATGCACAGATATCCCTAGAGTGGGGAGTCCATAAAAGTGCATCCACATCGCAGTACCGCACACATTAACCATGTGTAATGTGTACCGTAGAGGGTTGCAGGCATGGGAACCTGGGTATGCAGAAATGGGCCTAGGTGTTGTTTGGCAGAGATTTCGTAGGCCTGCCCCGTGGGAGGGATGTGGGTATAGCACATGCCTTTATTCTCAATAATGGTGCAAAGCATCCACTGGATAGTGCGGAAAGCAAGTTGGAAATATGTACAGCCCTATATCAGTGTCCTGTAGGCGATTCCCATGGATGGACATGCGTAAAACCAAGATGGTACCCATAACTGGAAAACTGTCAGAATAATACAGCTGCAGTAAGGCATAGTACAGGAAATACAGATAGGGACTACATTATAAATACCCCATACAAACTCAGACCGTTGTGCGAATACTGGCGTAGCCATGAATACGGATGTTATGAGTGTCACTAATCATGCAATGGAAATAGCGGTCACCATCACCTACCGCACAGTCCGTAATGCCTAGACAGCAATCTGCTAGAAAGGCACATCACTATGTGAAATGTAACAAGGGCAAAGGCCAAACGTCAGAGCGTGTGCACATAATGACAACAGGTCAAGGGTATGAAGGAGCTAACCTGTCCGAAATACATGTACTGAACTGGTGATATTAGGCGGACAGGTGAGAAGAAAGACAGCAGGACAAATGGGCAAACATGTATAAGTCATACCCCGGAAAATGTGAATGACAACGTATGCCCTGCGAAGGTCAATGTGGAAGGTAATTAGACACAAAGGTGATGTGTCCCCCAGGGTGTCATGAAGTGTCACCATAACAATTACCAGACCCCCATAGTTGTACGTGAGCCCCACCACTGACGGAAAACGCAAATACAATGCACACATATGGTACATGAAAGAACAATTAGTGTAGATAAGCAGATGTAGACCTGTGTGAGGAATACAGCTGTCTGTGTGGGTGTGTCATGCAAATACAAAGTAATGCCACGTGGGCTGTCATGCCGCCATACACTGTGTGTGTATTGTAGTCAGACAGTAGGTATGTTGTATCAGACACATACTCTGCAACTGTACAGATGTAAGCAGATTGTGTAGAGGTATGCCTCATATGTTTGCTGTGTTCCACGTAACAGTAACAGTCCGGCACCCTCATGATAACTGACGACAGGAAACAACGACAAACATGTGATGAAGACACCAAATCAGACAGAAATGCCATACTCATGCATAACATATCACTGTGCTCACTAGCAATGTTTCTAAGAGCAACATGTCATTACTGGCCCTGAGTGCCCCACTATCACATAAGGCCTTGTCCAGATATATGCTCCTTGAGGTGGAGTGTTATGAACAGAAACAGATACATGTGTGTGGAAACATTATTATCCACTGCAAGATGAGAAATGTGCTGCAGTAGGTATGTGCTGAAATGCAAATTAAACAGCAGTCTACATGAATTACCTATATTGGCGACACCTACACAGATGATTATAGTGGGACATACACACGACCATGCACACAGCTCAGATAGACATACACACATCATAAACAGGCAATGATACACAAAGTCTATGGCGTGTACGAGTACAGTGACAGTACAGCAAGGATAGCTGTCTGCCAAGATATACAGCGGATGTCTGTAAGGGTGTGTAACACCTCCCAGAATACGGACGTTGCATGGACAATGTTCGGATTTGCATCGTACCACATTGCTATGTGTAAGCTGTGCAAATATGCGATACATGGGACAGACAGCTGTCCATGCAAGAGCAGCGCTATGGGCATAAAATATGTATATATACATACATCAAGAGAGATACAGACAGACACATGTGGCAAGGCCGGTAGTGGAACCTACACATCACTACCCTATCACACCACAGCATGACGCACGTAGAGAACACGCTACGGAGGTTGCTAACCACAGCAGACACACAGGCAGTCCACTAGGTGCATCTCAACATCCGCAAACACAGAGACGTCAGCAGGATATATGTGTGTTGCGAAGGGCCTAAAACCATAACCTACGAACCCATGCGGCTGGGAGCATATACACACACACACATCTGGCAGGCAGGGGAATTGAACTTACACCTACCTACCCTATTGCACGACAGTATGACACAATTACAGAATGCGCTACTCAGATTACTGAACACAGCACTGTCAGAGGCATACGTCTAGGTGGGTGACATCATCCGCAAAGGAATAGACGCTGATAGCAAATGTATGTGTTGTGAAGCGTCTAAAAGTATCACTGTCTCCAGAGGCAGCTGGAAACACATACACACACAAATGCACTTGGAAGGGCCAGGAGTTGAACCCATACCTACCTACATGAACACACTACAGCATAATGCATTTACAGAACGCGCTACTGGGATTACTGAGCACAGCACTGTCAGAGGCATACTTCTAGGTGGGCGACATCATCCGCAAAGGAATAGACGCTGATAGCAAATGTATGTGTTGTGAGGCATCTAAAAGCATCACTGTCTCCAGAGGCAGCTGGAAACACACACATACACGCACTTGGAAGGGCGGGGAGTTGAACCTACACCTAGCTACATGAACACACTACAGCATGATGCATTTACAGAATGCGCTACTAGGATTACTGAGCACAGCACTGTCAGAGGCATACTTTTAGGTGGGCGACATCATCCGCAAAGTAATAGACGCTGATAGCAAATGTATGTGTTGTGAGGCATCTAAAAGCATCACTGTCACCAGAGGCAGCTGGAAACACACACGCACACACACTTGGAAGGGCCGGGAGTTGAACCTACACCTACCTACATGAACACACTACAGCATGATGCACTTACAGAACGCGCTACCGGGATTATTGAGCAGAGCACTGTCAGAGGCATACTTCTAGGTGGGCGACATCATCCGCAAAGGAATAGACGCTGATAGCAAATGTATGTGTTGTGAGGCGTCTAAAAGCATCACTGTCTCCAGAGGCAGCTGGAAACACACACACACACACGCACTTGGTAGGGCCGGGAGTTGAACCTACATGAACACACTACAGCATGATGCATTTACAGAACGCGCTACCGAGATTACTGAGCACAGCATGGTCAGAGGCATACTTCTAGGTGGGTGACATCATCCGCAAAGGAATAGACGCCGATAGCAAATGTATGTGTTGTGAGGCGTCTAAAAGCATCACTGTCTCCGGAGGCAGCAGGAAACACACACACACGCACACACACACACACACTTGGAAGGGCCAGGAGTTGAACCTACACCTACCTACATGAACACACTACAGCATGATGCATTTACAGAATGTGCTACCGAGATTACTGAGCACAGCACTGTCAGAGGCATACTTCTAGGTGGGTGACATCATCCGCAAAGGAATAGACGCCGGTAGCAAATGTATGTGTTGTGAGGCATGTAAAAGCATCACTGTCTCCGGAGGCAGCTGGAAACACACACACACACACACACACACACACACACACACACACACTTGGAAGGGCCGGGAGTTGAACCTACACCTACCTACATGAACACACTACAGCATAATGCATTTACAGAACGCACTACCGAGATTACTGAGCACAGCACTGTCAGAGGCATACTTCTAGGTGGGTGACATCATCCGCAAAGGAATAGACGCCGATAGCAAATGTATGTGTTGTGAGGTGTCTAAAAGCATCACTGTCTCCGGAGGCAGCTGGAAACACACACACACACACACGCACTCGGAAGGGCCGGGAGTTGAACCTACACCTACCTACATGAACACACTACAGCATGATGCATTTACAGAACGTGCTACTGAGATTACTGAGCACAGCACTGTCAGAGGCATACTCCTAGGTGGGTGATATCATCCGCAAAGGCAAGGATGCTGATAGGGAATGAATACAGAGTGAGCAGTCACACAGCATGTTACTATCCCAAGGTGGACGTACAGTAACACGGCAGTGCTGCACTCGGGAATGCTAACTATCTACGGAGCACTACATCACAAAATGGATATGGGCTGCACCACAGACAGTACACCCTTTGAGAGAGCAACCAGTGTGTTTGATGTAGGCATCCACTGTGGCATAGCAACTACATATAAGTCGCCTGGATGGCCACCATGGCTATGCAGGATGTCAATGGCCATGGCTACACACCTAGTATCAGACGTCGTTGCCGAATGTACTGTGTGTCCATGACTGGCGTACTGGGCATGCTCACACACTTAGCCTTTGCAAAGTGCAAACATGCATACACATGGAGTGTAATCATGAAAGGGCAGAGTGTGGAACGTACTGCGGGTCCACCCACACAACAGCAAACCGGGCATGCTCACACACTTAGCATTTGCTAAGGGGAAACATACATGCACACGGGGTATAATCACAGAAGGGAGCAGTGTGCAATGTACTGTGTGTCCATCTACACAACTGCTTACTGGGCATGCTCACACACTTAGCATTTGCTACGCGCCGTCCAGCATGCAGACGGAGTGTACACACAGAAGGCATGCACATGGAGTGTAATCATGGAAGGGCAGAGTGTGGAATGTACTGTGTGTCCACCTACACAACAGCAAACTGGGCATGCTCACACACTTAGCAGTTGCAAAGGGGAAACATGCATGCACACGGGGTATAATCACAGAAGGGCCGTCCAGCATGCAGACGGAGTGTGCACACAGAAGGCATACACATGGAGTGTAATCATGAAAGGGCAGAGTGTGAAATGTACTGTGTGTCCACCTACACAACAGCAAACTGGGCATGCTCACACACTTAGCAGTTGCAAAGGGGAAACATGCATGCACATGGGGTATAATCACAGAAGGGCCGTCCAGAGCTGTCCAGCATGCAGACGGAGTGTACACACAGAAGGCATACACATGGAGTGTAATCATGGAAGGGCAGAGTGTGGAATGTACTGTGTCTCCACCTACAC
This sequence comes from Protopterus annectens, assembly GCF_019279795.1. Lineage (NCBI taxonomy): Eukaryota > Metazoa > Chordata > Ceratodontiformes > Protopteridae > Protopterus > Protopterus annectens. The sequence continues at coordinate 401,493,047 of NC_056734.1, read as the reverse complement.
AACAGCAAACTGGGCATGCTCACACACTTAGCAGTTGCAAAGGGGAAACATGCATGCACACGGGGTATAATCACAGAAGGGCCGTCCAGCATGCAGACGGAGTGTACACACAGAAGGCATACACATGGAGTGTAATCATGGAAGGGCAGAGTGTGGAATGTACTGTGTGTCCACCTACACAACAGCAAACTGGGCATGCTCACACACTTAGCAGTTGCAAAGGGGAAACATGCATGCACATGGGGTATAATCACAGAAGGGCGTCCAGCATGCAGGCGGAGTGTACACACAGAAGGCATACACATGGAGTGTAATCATGGAAGGGCAGAGTGTGGAATGTACTGTGTGTCCACCTACACAACAGCAAACTGGGCATGCTCACACACTTAGCAGTTGCAAAGGGGAAACATGCATGCACATGGGGTATAATCACAGAAGGGCCATCCAGCATGCAGATGGAGTGTACACACAGAAGGCATACACATGGAGTGTAATCATGGAAGGGCAGAGTGTGGAATGTACTGTGTGTCCACCTACACAACAGCAAACTGGGCATGCTCACACACTTAGCAGTTGCAAATGGGAAACATGCATGCACACGGGGTATAATCACAGAAGGGCACAGTGTGCAATGTACAGTGTGTCCATCTACACAACTGCTTACTGGGCATGCTCACACACACTTAGCATTTGCTATGCGCCGTCCAGCATGCAGACGGAGTGTACACACAGCAGGTCACAGTAAGGTAAACCTGTCCACATGCACAGGGTGGTCACACATGCAGTTACTCATACACACACAGATGACATCACAGGTGTCACGGGTGCAGGTCAAACATGTACACACTGCAGTGAACACCTTAGCTGTCATGCCAGCACCATGTCATTGGTGCAGCAGTTAGCCTCACAGTCCAACAGCATGTGACATATGTCCACAGGTCTGTATAGCAGTGTACACCAGTTGGGCAGAGTACACATGTACTAACAATGATCCAACATGTGTGATGTAGTCCACCCATATCAGTATACATGGACAGGTCAGCTCCACACATACCACAGCCCTGACACAGCTGTGACACATGACTGCTGCTGTACCACAATGAACAAACGTCTGGATATGTCATACATGTGATTGTCTGGATGTGTGCATGGACTGCACACATGACACATACAAAGCCTGTGATGTACCACATGCATAACACTGGCGTATGCAGTGCTACACACACGAATGGAAGGTGGACCCATGTCTGTGGAATGCTCCCACTACAGGGTGTAGCAGTGTTGACTGGGACACATACCCTTGTATTGTTCGCCTGTGACAGCTGTGATACCATACCACAGTCCATGTTGTATGTATGTCAACACACATGTCAAAAAGTAGCAATGCATACACACATGGCAACAGGAGACACATGTGACATGTGTACTGTGCATGGAGCAGTCATGCATGAGCAGTGGCCGATGTCCATAACATAGTTGCAATAACCTACCACATGCATACCCATCATAGGGGCCATTATACGGTGGCATAGAAACAGCATGTATGGAGGTATGTGTGTACATAATGTGTTTAAACACCTGTCTGCATGCATGTGTGCAGGTGGTGGCTCACAGTTGTGTCACACACCATCCTACCCTGCCATGTGCATACAGTATGCTATGTCGCTGTTACATGACAGTGCTGACATAATGCATACCCAGCGGTCAGGTGTTATCGACTGTATGTCACATGGCAACTGTAACACCTACCACCCCCAAGTGCATATATCAGCACATCTGCCGGATACAGTGTTGGTACACATAATGCACTACATACCGCTGCATGCCTGCACATGTATCATATGGTGGGTGTAGTATTCCCAGCACTGACATGTGTGCATGACTGTGTACCCATGTATGCCACATATCGGGGGGAATATGTCCCATGTGCTACACATCCCTGTACACCATAGTAGAGATCTGTACATACCTCAGTGTAGGGAGCATGCATTTGGATGGTGCAGTACATGCAACATGTTGTCTCTCTGTGTACACATGTGTGGTCACCACAATGTGTGTGTGTCTACATATTTGTATGTCTGCTGCTTGGTGTGAGGGTGTATGCTAACATACTGTTGTGAACGAACATATACCACACATGGTGACTATCCCATAATGGTGCTGCATTGCACAACCCTGTCGATGCCATAGGTGTGAGCCATACTGTCTACCTGTGCAAGTCCGCTCCCTGTGACATGGCGTGTGGGTGCATAGTATTGTGAGTGTGCTGACCACACAGGCAGGTGTCCCCATCTGCACACTATGGGGTGTGCGTCATAGTGGTGTACACCCCGCGATTGAGACCATGTTCCTGTACTGTTACAGGGTCCTACTGCTGCACAGCGTGCCCCACAGCTGACAGGTGACACCTGAGGTCAGTGGCCATCACGCTGTGTATGACACCTGCACCATGTCACCATACCTTTAGTGTGTCCTGCTATGTATGTGACGTCTCTGTCCACTGTAGCCTGTGGCACCGACCACATGCATCAGGTGCAGTATATGTGCAGACATGTGTGTCATGTAGGTGTCCAGGCAGGTTGTGGGTACATGTAGTATGCTGATATTGCCAGATGTGCCTATGAGTAATCCACAGCTACACGTGGGGGACCGATAATGGTGCTCCCTGTAGGCACATGCGAGTACACCATAGGAGGGATTCAGGGTATCAGAACCAACATGGTGCTACACATGTAACCGTCACACATACCGTGAACACATCACAATGCATGCTGCACCTGCACTACATGGTATGTCTGCTGCATGTTGACAGTACACAACCCATGTCACATACGCATCTGTCAATATTCATACACATCCACTGCAACATACACATCCCACACTATGCATACACAGGTATCACATACGCATCTGTCAGTAGTCATACACAACCACTGCAACATACACATCCCACGCTATGCATACACAGGTATCACATACACATCTGTCAGCATTCATACACAACCACTGCAACATACACATCCCATGCTATGCATACACAGGTATCACATATGCTTCTGTCAGTATTCATACACAGCCACTGCAACATACACATCCCACGCTATGCATACACAGGTATCACATACGCATCTGTCAGTATTCATACACAACCACTGCAACATACACATCCCACGCTATGCATACACAGGTATCACATACGCATCTGTCAGTATTCATACACAACCACTGCAACATACACATCCCACGCTATGCATACACAGGTATCACATACGCATCTGTCAGTATTCATACACAACCACTGCAACATACACATCCCACACTATGCATACACAGGTATCACATACATCTCTCACTATCCTGTCCACCCTGTGCATCAGAATATATTTGCATAACCCTGCACCGATGGTGTGGATGACAGGGATGCGGCAGAGGCTTCATCATATGCACAGGGTGATATGTTTGCCAGGGGCATAGGCTGCACCAATGGATAACATCATGTGTGTGTGTAAGGGCCGGTGGGTTTACTGGACATGTCTGTGCAGAATGCATGTGGATGTGGTGGAGTCCTACAGTTGTGTCTGCTGGGTGTGGGTATGTGTGTACACAGTTCAGCCATATGTGATGCCTACACGGGTTATAATTGACAGCCCCAGACTGTACAGTGCAGGTTGTACAGCTCACTGTGTCCGTCCATGGCCACGTGACCTGTGCCTTCCTGGGGTTGCACGGGCACTACCGGGTGGAGGTACAGAGTGGCTACTGTCTGATGACACATGTCCGCTGGAACCGTGTCCACGATGGGACCAGCCAGGGCCATGTCCACGTGGCCTGCTGTGTCCTAGTGTGGACAGTGCAGCACCAGCTGCACTGCTACTGCTACCGGCACTATGTGAGTGGGCATGAGAAGTGGCACGCACACGTCGACCTACTCTAGGTATTGTTTCTGGCCTACGCCCACGTGTCCTATGCCTCACCCCTACCAGGTGTTCCAGCACAGACAGCTCACGCTCGCGGATTGCCATGCCTCGGTCGAGGATTCCAACCATTTCACCTAATCGCCTATCCAGTACATTAGCAATCTGCTGTTGAGCATTTGCCAATGACTGGATGTTGTCATTCAGGGTATGGATTGCAGCCCTCTGCAGCCTCTGCCCTTCTTGGTTCTGCCATTCTGCACGTGCCTGTGCCACCATTACAGTCTGGAACATGCGTCTGGTGATACCAGCTGCTGCGCCCTGTGCTGCAGGTGCATGTCTGCCAGAGGTCCTCCTACGAGCAGCACCAGCCACATGCCTGTGTGGCACATCACCAGTCATTACACTGGCAACATGTTGTGTAGTCACACCTTCTGTAGCCACCACACATTCCTGTTCAATGCCAACAGACGCTGACTGTCCTTCCTCTATGGGCAACGGTGATGTGGTATTTGTTGGCATCAGAACCGTGTGTGGGGAAGAGGGGGACATAGGTGGGATGGTAATCAATGGCACAGATTCCGCCCCTGATAACCCTGCCTGTACCTCATGCATATTGTCATCACCGCTAGTATCTGTGGGGACACTAACATCAGATGGACGGCAGGAGGGTAACGCACCTACACCACCTGTGAATGCAAAGACATACTGTAAGGTACATTACACACAGACACACACAGACACACACAGACACACCATGCATGTGATATTTCAGATGGCATGCAGCATTCCTGCACTACAGCACAGGGAATGCAGCTCAGACATTAATAGTGTTAGTATGCATACCACCCTGGGGTGCACACTACATCAAGCAGGTGTCATATCAGTAGGCATGCAGTACACACGATCATGGTAATTTGCATGCATCACCATGATACACCATGTGGCCACAAACAGGTTAACAGTACACATGGTTGACATTACCTTGACATGTAATCCGCTGACATGTGCAGTAACATGTATACATGTTTGACACAATGGTGTCCTGACACATGCACAGCATCATAATGGGCCTCACAGTGCAGTGTTGTGTGTACAGCCTACAGATAGAATGCATGTTTAGCAAATGTGTATGTGCAGGTGTGGTTAGTGTGAGCCGTGTACATAGCTATACAGTGTGGAGTACAGGCACTGTGCCATTGCATGGCAACATGACGCATGTATGTTGCTGTGCAATGCATAACATGGACGCATTGCATTGCCACAACTGCAATACAGTCATGCTGTTCCACAGATCATATATGGTAGACATCGGTGACACCTCCGGTGGCTGCAGACAGGCATTCTGGTTGTCTGGTGTAACACATCAAATGTACAAGTGGTCCACTACGGCTATGATTGCACTATGTGTGGACAATGTGCAACGGGGTCTATCCACATCAGACGTACTGTGTGGCAACATGCTTGAGGCTATCACCCATGGCCATGTGTGAATGGTTGTTGGACAATTGTGTGTGATGGGCATCTTGTACACATGTCTGTGGTGTCCCATGTGACATATACCCATACATGTCAGAGGTGTCACAATCCACAGGGCTATGCAGACAACAGTGTGGATGTGTGTTATGTCGGGTGTAGGTCATGTGATGGTGTGACAATATTGCGGACAGAACACCACAAGCTTGGGACATGTTGGGTGGCATGTCACAATGTGTGCACACAATGCAGGGGCATATGTCACAATGGTGACACCTGTGTGCTGCCCAGATCACTGCTCACTGTGTGGTACTGTGTGCATACCACAAATGTTGTTCCAATGCATACTACATATGCATCCATTGTAAAACACCTCCACCATTGTATGCATAGCTGACCGCACATATCACATTGACAGGTACTGTGGTTTCATGCCGGTGTATACTAACGGTGTATCTATTGCACATGGGTGGCATGTGTGTGTGTCTGGTGGTGCAACCTGTATAACGTGACTGGAACAAAACCCGGGTGTGCATGTTATACCTGGCCACATGGCAAATAACTCTACACTGTAACATGCCTGATACTGACAACAGTCTCACCTGCGGCGGACCCGTGTCTGTGCGACACGCCAGAGGTACCTGTATAGGGGCGACACAACAGTATAAACATTATCCATGACTGTATGACAGCCACAGTTCGCACTGTGCATGTGACCACATGTACCTGTGTGATAGCATATGGTATGCACACGTCTGCATACACAACGTAGCATACTGTAGTATGCAGCTTGTGTGCCCATATACCTGGCATGTGTTGTTACTTTACATGATGTACAGTGACACCTGCAACTACAGTGGATATCATACTCATATGCAGGACTGACTAACCAGGCAACTCCAGGCTCATTGGTTGGGAGACACCCACCTCCACGATGGCGGCTAGTGTTTCCGCATGCTGTTCCCTGGGTGTCCCCAGACTGGCCAGTAGCTCCTCTGTGTGTGTGAGTGGGGGCTGGGTTGGTGGCCCACCACCTGTTCCACCTTGTTCTCTGGCGATTGCAGTGGCACGCTGTTTCGCATGCCGTATCAGGTCCGTGCAGTGTCTGCATACCTGCTGGTAGATGCAGTTGTTGCCACCCACGTCATTCACCCTCCTGCGTATATCCTGCCACAGGTCATCCCGCTGCTGAGCATGCTGTGGCACATGGCTGAACAGCGCGTCATAGTTATCATGGAGCAATGGTATGATGACATCATCCTCCTGGCGGCTGAAGGCTGGGAGCCGTGAATGTGGCATTATCTGTAAGACATAATGATGGTGACAGGTCACATTCACACTGATGTACTGGCATACCGCTGAACATACATTGCTATGACATGTACGACATCTGCACAGTAATCTCTGAGAAGCATCATGACACTGACACAGCTGACGTGTTGCTGTCACACCATTATGCAGTGGATATCATATCTCTGTGTCAACTCATCACAGTGTACATACTCCATGTAGATGGTAACTTGCTGTGGACATGTGTACTTGCCTGCACCTGTGTTCTTACCAATCTGCACTTGGCCTGATGTGTCCACAGTACTACTGTTCACCTGGATGCTGTGTATATGTCACATAGCATCAGATGCAGCCGTTATGGACGTCAGCAGTGACACTACACACATACACATGGACACCTGTACATGCATGTGTTTTGCCATGTACATCTACTCAGCACTGTACGGGTGTTGAACATCCTGCCATGGCTCACCTGTATTGCACATGTGATACACATGGGACAATGTCTATTCATATGACATTTGCAGGGATGGGCAAACATAGCATGTGCGTGCACGTTGTACATGCTGTCACCCAGCAATTGTGACACCACAGGGTGCATCAGTGCCACATTACTGATCCAGTCAGTTGATAGTGCATGTACCATGTGGCCATCGCACCATGTATGACTGTGACGACACGTGCAGCCTTGATGGATAGGGTTGCATGGTATGGCAGGGTATATCACATATATGGCACAGAGATGTGTCCAGCCTGTGGAATACCAGTATTAGGACGGTGGCTGTCTATTCCATATGTCATTTATATGGGTATATGGACATGTCGCATGTCCATCATCATGGTGTGGACAATGTCCTTCTGCAAGGTAGGTAGCATGCTGCATGGTGGGGGTGTGTATTGTGCATGCTGGTATTGCACATCCATGCATAAACATTACCCCTGACAGGTGCTATGTGCTGTACTATTGTTCAACACAGTGCTGTATATGCCCGCACGGTGATATCCCGTGCACATGGATGCTACCCCGACCTGACATGGGTACCTCATATGTCTACATCCAGTGCCTGCTGTCACCACCATGTCGGTGGGTGCACCGCACAGCACCATCCCTTCCACAGTGACCATGGTGTTGGGCACAGCCTAGGTATTCATTTATGGGGACGGGGATGTTCACATAGCGGTGGCAATGCTGGTATCATCCTTCAGACCGTACACTTATGACACACACCTCACACACACAGCCCATTCAGTATGTTGTTCGCAACACTGACACAGCTATACTGCTAGGTCAGGTCCATTCCCAGCCGTACATACACAGATGCATAACATTTCTCTCTGTGGCATGGGCTACAATGACGGTGGTGTTCAACACATACAATGTTCGACTGTAGCTGGCGCTGATGTTCTGTGCACATGTCAACACATTAACCCTGTTCTACTGTAGCCAGCGGTGATGTGCTGTGCACATGTCAATGCTGCACATTGTGTTGATGTCTGTCTGTCAACAGGCCAGTGGTGGAACACGCAAAGGTATTTGTAATCAAATATACATGCCGCCCTGTACAGCTGTACTGCTAACATCTCAGGTGCTAATGTGTCATGGACATGCACACCTTACCCGGAAAGGTGATAGTTCATTGCCACCCTTACTCATCACCGCTTGTGGGTTGCTATTATCCAACACCCTATTTGTATTGTACGGTCAAGCTATGCACCTGTGCAGGACATGTGAGCATGTAATGCGCTACTGATTACCTTTGCACTCATTGCACAACATGCCACACAGGTACGCTGGCAGTCATACACTTCGCAGCTTGCTCAAGGTACATCAGGTGTTGTACACACTTAACACACATATCCTGTGGGACATGGTCGTATGTACAGGCATGTCCAACTGTCACGTGCCAGTGCTACCCCTATATGACGGATATGTCATACATGTGGCAATACAGCAACTGTCACATGTACTCGTGCAATGCTCCCCTACCAACGTACAGCGGTACTGCCTGTGGGAGATGTGCTTCTGCATCCATGCTGTGCCTATAGCTGTCAGTTGCACATCATTACATGCAACGTACCTCATTTGGTGTTCTAACAGGTGCATGTTCATCAAGGTTCCACATTGGAAGGGTCTGTCACACATTCATTGTTGTACATGGTTTACACGCCAGCCATGGCTTACTAGATGGGAATCATAGTAATTCATTGGGATATCATATTTATACATTAGAGCAGTGTATTTCAGCCATCATATACCCTTCCTAGTTGACACTGTTAGTCAGCCAGTAGCAGGTGTTCTACGATCTGCACATTAGTCACACAGTACGAGGGCTACTGTTACCCATTCTGGGGACAGGGTGCTGACAGCTGTGGATGGGGGTGATGCTGTTGACAACCATGACTGCACCTGACGGTCACGTCTGGATGTGTAACATTCACATCACACACCTACCATCATGTAGTACCACATCGTCTACAACAATGGACATTCCTGCAAGAACAACGTATGCAATATGTCTGTATAACCACTGTAGGCATCACTGGTGGCCCCCAGCATGGCAGCCAACATCACCAGTGTATATCCCGCAGACTCATGGGTTACAACATTCACAACACACCAGTCACGGATGACTCTGTTGTGAATCACAATGCAGTTCCACACATCATGTTACACAAGGCATCATGCACTGAGATGTTGCGGACGGGTGAACACCTCTGCAACTCAACATACGCACACATGACACATCACCTGGTACAATATATCTCTCATACATCATGTTATTGTGACTGCCCTGTGATGGCAATACACAGACTACGTGTACTGGGACATGCAATGGCTCCCCTGTGTTATAGCCCTCTGGGTGTGTGTCTAGCCATGGTGTACATTTGGCAGTGGTCTGGACACAGGAACACTGTACATTGACCTACTGTGTCACTGCAACAGTTGCCTATGCTCCTGCTGTTATTGTACAGGCATGTGGGTATCTGCCCGCTACGACAGTCCAGGTCAAACACAATGCTTTGGCACGCATGACCTGCAGCCATCGGCCTGGGGTGTAGAGCAGACATGTACATCTTCACATGCTATACTGCCTCTCTGGCAGTTTCACATAACTGTCCCCGGCAGGGCTGTAACTGGCAGGCACGGCATGGGGTCATGTGGAACAATGCTTGCATCTTCCACTGTGATGCACACATGCGAGGCACACACACTATTGCACCACTCACATATCTCTGCGGTGACTGGGACCTGCCTCCATGCTCTGCACAGAACACCTGCGATTATGGATTGTACACGGACCGTACCTTCCAGGCACATACCTGGACTGGAACACCCACAGATGAGGGGTTCGCACATCACACAGTGTTTTGCACACATCCTGGATAGTTGCTTAGCACAATGCATCATTGGTGCTCCATGTGCAGATAACCATGTTTGTGACTGCTATACACATTGTAACATGCGACAGAGTCGACATTGTACACCACAGGTTACATACCGTCTGTGATGTTATAGTGTACATTGGGCCTCAGACAGCTACTACTGCTGTGTGCTGACAGTAACCCACACTTCCCTGGGATAGACACCCATGTACCTACACATGCTTGAGTCATGCACTCCGCTCAGCTGGATGACACAATACACAACACATACCATACCTACACTACCCTTAGCATGAACACTACCTCCATGTGACTGGTGTGTCACACCTGGGGTTATCTCCTCTTTGGTGGGTTCCACACATATGCTACATGGCCTTGCTAGCCACACCCTGGAAACACACCCATCACAGCATACACGGAACATGTGTACTACAACAACTACTACAGACATCTGCTGACAGCAGTTGTTAACATCATGACACTCGAGCAGATGGACACTACACATACATATGCTGACACATACCACTGTGCGCTTCAGTAGCATGTACACAATTGCAGGAATCATGCTATTCCACACAGAGACATGGCGGTACTGACCAGTTCACAGACACCACTGTGGTGGTCATGTTCCATGCACATATGATGTACAACCACAAATGCAGGCTGTTGCACAGTGGTGTACATTCACATGTGTGGGGTGCATCACTTGTCAGCCATGGTGGGTCCTCAAGGTCCATCATCACATACTCCAAAGCTAGCTACCTACACATGACTGCCGCACATGGCGGTGTGGGGCCTCAGGCATTGTGGTGGTATGTCAGTATTCTTTGGCAACATCCACATCTGATGTCCCATACAATAGTCAACCAAGCATTGCAGACCGAGGTAATGTTGGCAACGTGCCAGGCGATGGCGTACTTACTGACAGTACACCCTCTCACTCACTACAGGGTCGCAATGCGTACATGAACATCGTAGTGTCCCTGTGGTCACATACACAGTACTGACATACACACGATATGTCCTGGGACACTGGCCCAATGTCACCTTCCAATATCCCTGGCTGTAATGTCCTACCAACCTGTTCGGTATATGTCACCACACCAGGCCACTATATTCACTGCTAGCCTTTTATCGGACATTGTGGACCCTGACTGCCACACAGCGGCATTTCCCGCACTACACACGGGTGGCACTGCATTGCACGTGTGGGACTATAGTCATACACTCCTGACTGGACCATTCTGCACGGCAATGGGGCACATCATCAGGAACGTGATTCCCACACACATTGATGGCCTCCAGTCCTTTCCTAGCACCCGGGTTGGGCTTGTGAATGTCACGGCAAGGCACATACACATGCTGGGCACCTGTCATACAATTGCTAGGGCAGTTGAGGATGGTACGGAGGCCAACACATCATACGTTGTCCTCACATTGCCTTTCAGCACCATTCCACATTCTGGTATTGACAACATACACATCCACCTGCACATCATACCCTGTGTCTCAGGATGTTATGCTATGTGGCTCATGGACAGTACACACAGTGGTGCCAGCATACCATAGTACCTACTACATGTCAGGTACATATTGCATTACACAGTCCTCAGTCATAGGGCCACTCATGTTCACTATATGCTTACATAAGGTACATGCTATCACAGAGTACTGTCCATGCCTAGATTTCCCACACCTACATACCAAATGCTATTATTGCTCCACCAGCTCATACCAATACCAACCATATGGGTGTCAGTGTGACTGATACTTCATATGAGTATCATGGCATCAAGATGCATGACACACGGTGCATGCACATCACCTTTGCATAACATCATTCACCCACTGACTATCACATGGATAGTGGTCCCCTACATACATATCACATTGTACATAGTTGCAGTACACACATACACCACACACACAGTCCTGTGGTTACCGTATTCCACTGTGGCATGGATATCCTTCTGCAAGGCCACACCTATCTGTACTGTGTGTGATGCTGGTACATAGGTGGGCATTGTACCTGTGAACTACACACATCTACACACAGTCAAGGGTACAATACCACATTTATGGTGTACCTTCCACAACAGCTACAGCTTTACATGGCACAACATTGACATGCCATGATGTTTACTGGGCTCAGACAGTTTACATATGCGGCTGTAATACGGACAACACATCTGTACACATCTGCATACCACATACTCAGGGGTGTCTTCTGCTCTGACACGGCCCATGTCCACCACATTATTGATGCATATACTCCTCATACATGACATCTGCGGTGGGCACTGTGAACGAAATACTCCTGGATATGTGCACACACACCACACTGCATGGGCTGTGCTTCTGTGTTACTTCCACAAACCTAACACACACCATGCTGTGGCACATAGGTCCTGTGTACATCCCGCAGGGACACACAGTAGCACTGTTCATGTGATACCTCCCTTGCTGTTTGAGTGACACATGTAGTCCTGGTATCACCACAGCAGCTGTACTGTGTAGAGATGCAGTTGACACCTGCCTCTGCTGTTCACAGGACACTACCATGGAGAGGTGACACTACTGTGTACACTGCACATGTGCTTACACATGGACATGCCAGACTGCATTGAAGCCCACTGTGCACCTGTGCAGATACTACAAGTCCTTTGTGCATGGTTACTTGGTGTCCCTTCCATTTAGAGTAGCTATCATGCTACTACTATGTCCCATACCTACAGGCCATATGTATCCTGTTATTGTACATACCAATAGGCGATACCTGTGTTATGAATGATATGCCTGTGATACTGTGTATGATATCTGTCATATCTACCTAGACAACTATACATTACACATATTTCACATAGTATCCCCTAATGCAGAGCATACTTGCACGTCGGCCACACCTTACATATGTCATCAACGGTATATGCTCATACACATGCGTGCTGTGACAGTATACATACATGTACTATCCCCTGCTATGGCACTTCCTTGTTGGACATCCACTGCCAGCAACAGCGTGTGGTATGGCATTGTTCTCTTTAATGCCCTCCTATAGCATCCCTTGTGGTGTCTCTGCTGTGTACATGATGTCCCACTGCTGTACACACGGTGTCTACAAGCATTGGTATGCTCAGCAAGACATCACTACATAACTACCTTTCACCACTTTCTGCATTACGGACAAGTGTAATTAATTACAACCACCATTCACATACAGTACAGCTTATTAATACAGATCATGCGTTACACAACCTTACATATCGTGTGTTCTACATACCTTGTTTGTGTTTCGTTCCGTTTATTGTTTTCCCGTTTCCTTTCGTTTTCGGTAGTACAACGCTGTTTCAGTATGAGCATACGGTTTGAATATCCTGAGAGTCATCCTTATATACGTCGATACCTGCAACATGTGAATCCATCCCACCAATTGCTGTTCCTCAGTGAGTAATTACGTGCATATCACCTGTGCATCTACTCCATTCGGAAATTACGCGTTGATACTGGGGTATAATTGGATTCTCCACCTGGGCGTTGGCTATTTGCCCTACCTTCGTGGAGATGGTCTGTATTGTGTTATGTGTAACTGCAACTGCTATGCATAGGGACAAGTATATTTTGAATTCATGTCACCCGTGGATTGTGTGTGACAGATGTAGTATTTGGTTCAACATGTGGGTGTACCTGTCCTGTCGACGAATGATAACGGTGTATTGCATTCCAAACTGTAACATGGCTTTATACAACGCATGCAATTATGCATCCGCCTTTAATTGTGTCTCCCACGCGATATGTTGTGGTTATGCAGATGTCATTGACTGACTGTATGTTTGTGCTGCTATTAAGGTTTGTATTCCTTTAATATCTACAGTGGGGGATATCGGTGGTTGTACGCAACGGATACGGTTTGTGGGCCTTGCATCTCTACATAGACAGTATAGTTGTCTGTGTGCTCCATCCCTACTTGGAGAGTTAACAGTTAATAGTCTTTTGTTATGGGAGTGTAGGTTGGGCTGTTGTTAATTGGTTCCGATATCGTCTGCAGGTGAGCGTGCTGCATGTATACCTCCGTAACTTCTGTGGTATATCAACGGCTATGTGTACGTGAGTAATTATGTGTATATCACCTGTGCATCTACTCCATTCGGAAGTTACGCGTCGATACTGGGGTATAATTCGATTCTCCACCTGGACGTTGGCTATTTGCCCTACCTTCGTGGAGATGGTCTGTATTGTGTTATGTTATGTGTAACTGCGTCTGCTATGCATAGGGACAAGTATATTTTGAATTCATGTCACCCATGGATTGTGTGTGACAGGTGTAGGATTTGATTCAACATGTGGGTGTACCTGTCCTGCCGACGAATGATAATGGGGTATTGCATTCAAAACTGTAACATGGCTGTTGTTTTCCTTTATACAACGCATGCAATTATGTACCCGCCTTTCATTGTGTCTCCCACGCGATATGTTGTGGTTATGCAGATGTCATTGACTGACTGTATGTTTGTGCTGCTATTACGGTTTCTATTCCTTTATTATCTACAGTGGGGGATATCAGTGGTTGTACGTCACGGATACGGTTTGTGGACCTTGCATCTCTACATAAACAGTATAGTTGTCTGTGTGCTCCATCCCTACTTGGAGAGTTAACAGTTAATAGTCTTTTGTTATGGGATTGTAGGTTGGGCTGTTGTTATGTGGTTTCGATATCGTCTGCAGGTGAGCTCGATGCATGTATACCTCCGTAACATATGTGGTATATCAGCGGTTATGTGTACGTGACAACTATCCCTTGTCATTCTGTCCCAGATATTTGCAGTCATTGTGGTCCTGTTGTTGGCATAGCCTGTTTGCCAGTGGTTGCCACATATTCAAATGGGAATTGATTGTTTGACACTTGTGGAACACACAGCGGTGTTTACGGGCCAACACGTGGCCACGGTCAGTACTGGGGTAGCACATACTTTTTTCCATGGAACATACCTATTGCTGTGTGACTTTGCCAACGTATCATATTGCATGTAACATATCAGTGTCGTACATACAGGAATGACTATTACATACGTCCTTTCCATTTCTTATGGTGAATATTCCTGTGCTACCATCTGGAACATATTCACTTTGTATTGTTCTATGTCAGGACACACCTAGCCAGGGTGGGGCTGTCACTACTACTCTGGGACTAGTAGTGAACATATGCCTGAGGCTAGTGTACCGTATGCTTACACCTAATATTCTGCTCTGCCTCTACCTTGGCACCAACATACACATGTTGCAGACACACACACATTACACTCACACAGCGACGCACACGGCACCCTCAACGCACACGTACACATACTACGGCACTCACGGGGATGGTTGCACACAGTACCTACGTGGACCGCAACACCGGCAGCGGTGACTACCTCTCCCTTCATATCATCATACTATTACACGTGCATGTACTGTTACAGTACTGTGTTCTGTTAGTCTTTCAGCCTTGCGGTTATGCATATCGGTATGTTACACGTTCCATGGTTGGCGGTATCCTATTATTGTGAACCTCCCGGATGTTGAGAATGTCGTTGCACTATCTATACTATGTACAGATATTGCTGGATACATCTCAGTCACCTTATATCCCTCTGCTTCCCTTTCTTATCTGTATTATATATATGTATATGTGTACATATTTATCTATATATATATATATATATATATATATATATATATATATATATAGATATATGTATATACATATATATATGCATATATATATATATATATATATATATATATACATATATATATATATATAGATCTATATATGTATACATCTTGCGGCGAACATGGCAGGCACACAGCAATGCCATATGCTGTAGGACTCACGTACTGTTCAGGTGTTGGCGTTACATGTTCCACTGGCTGTTGGGTTTACAGTGTTTGGGGGCTGCCTATGATGGAGTCACACATAAGGCCACCCATACATTACACTTTACAGGTGGTCATGTTTGTGTGCCGTCCATTTCACTGTGTGTGCAGGTGGGGAGGTGTCAGTCCATGGGGCCTATGCTGTCAGAGTATGTGCTATACGTTCCCTGTTTGCCAAGGCGTAGGCATATTGGATGCACCTCCGTCTGCCTACTGGGGCTGGCACAGTGTGTTCATGGTCTGGAATCCTCTGTGCCTGGACTGGCCTTGGCAATTGTGGTGGGCTTTGTGGCCCTTCACCATTATGTCCCTGCAGCAGCTGCTTCCGCAGGATCATATTATGTAGCATGGCACATACTATGAATATGTGGGCACATGTGCCTGGAGAGTACTGCAAGGCTCCACCAGATGTATCCAAGCACTGGAACCGTGATTTCAGCATCCCAAACACACGCTCTATGATTATTCTGGTTTGTGCGTGTGCCTCATTATGGCATTCTTGCATGTATGTGTGTGCATTTCTGATGGGAGTCATCATCCACGGCTCCAGTGCATAGCCAGCATCCCCCACGAGATGGCCTTGTGGGATGTCCCCCCTGACAAATACCTGATACAGCTGTGAGGCATGCCAGATATGGGAGTCGTGGTAACTTCCAGGGCTGCCAGCACACACATTCATGATAATGTCCTGGGCATTGCACACGACCTGGCAATTGATGGAGTGGAATCCCTTGCGGTTTATGTAGCGTCTACCCTGCTCGCCAGGTGGTGACTTGATTTGTATGTGCGTACAGTCTATCGCACCCAGTACCTCCGGGTATTGTGCCACACAGTGGAAGTGTCGCATATTGCTAGCCAAATCCTCCTGAGATCTGGGGAAGTATATATGCTCATTGGCATGTGGTAACATGGCATCCAGGAACTGGTGTAGTACCCTGGATGCTGATGCCTGTGAGATGCCCATTATATCTCCAGTTGGCCTTTGAAAGGTACCTGTGCCCAGTATTCGCAAGCTTACACATACCTTTGTGTCCACTGGGATGGGTTCCCCTCTGTTGTTTCTTGTTCTCAGGCGTGGCTGGCACAGCTCCACTATTTGCTGTAACATGTCCCTGTCCACCCTGTAATGCTCTACTATCTCCAGGTCATGTAGCCCCTGGTAGGTTACCCTTGGTCTGAACACTCTCCTTTTCCTCCGAGGCCTGCGGTGGTTGTCGGCATCCTCCTCCACAACACCGTCTGTCTCTAACACATGCTGTTTTTTGTGAGGTTTTGTGAGATACTGCTTGTTTCTATATAGTGTACCAAATTATTTTGTGGACTTTTTTAATTGATTGAGCGATGTGGATGTCAAATCTCATATTGATGTCTATTTCCGCACCCAATAGTTTGGTGTCTGGAAAGGGAAAGATAGCAGTGTTATTTGCGGAAACAATGTAAAAAGATTCTGTGGATATAGTAATTTTACTGGGATGGAATAGCATGCATTTTGTCTTATTGGGGTTTAAAATTAAACAGGAGTTTGTTAGCCAGGACTCTATTTTGAAAAAAGGATGATTGAGTGATTGCTTGCAGCTCCTGAAGGGTATTGGCAGCACATATTACTGTGGAATCATCAGAGTATTGGATAATTGTGGCAGAGAAGGCTATGGCATAGAGATTGTTTATAAATATGGAGAAGAGTAGTGGGACAAAAAATATACACCTGGGGAACTCCTAGAGTGACTGGGAGTAGGGGTAGACTTTGGTGCCAGCATACTGCTTGTTGTCTTCCAGTTAAGTAGCTCTGGAACCAGGTAAGAGTAGAACAAAGCCATGTCAGAGAGGGCATGTAGGAGTTTGTCGTGATCCACCATATAAAAAGCGTTTGATATCTAAAAACATGGAGGAAACATGCTTACCATTACTTCAATGGTTGTTAACTGTGTTAGTAAATGATAAAAGTGCAGTGGTGGTGCTGTGCTGTGGGCGGAAGGAGTGTTATGTTTTGGTTAACAATTTGTTTCCAACTAGGTGGTCCATGATTTACTTATGAACAATTTTTTCCAGTATTTTAGATAGTGGAGATAGAATTGTGATAGGGTGGTACTTGGACAATTTAGTAGAATTGCCACTTTTGTAAAGTGGCGTGAGGTATGAAGTCTTCCAGATGGTGGGAACATATTGTTCTGAAATAGATCTGTTTATTAGAATGAAGACAGGATATGCAATTACCTCAGCAGATAGTTTTAGAAACTCAGGTTGTAAGTGGTCAGCAGCTAGAGAAGTGGGCTTTAGTGTCGTAAGAATTTTTATAATAGTACTAATTGAAGCTGGTTGAAGAGAGAAACTGTATTTGTTTTGTTGGGGTGTAAAAGTTTTTGAGGTGTCAGTAGGGGGCTGGCTATTAGCTCATTCCCTCCAGTACAACTCTTTTGAGTGTGTACCTTTAACTCCGAGTGGGTGTGGCCTGAGCATTTAAAAATGAAGTTATCACCTTACAATTCTAACAAATACTCACTGACAGAGGTCAAATATCAGTATAATTGTGTTTGCCATCGTGTATGCTTCAAGACAAAATATTCTGATACCTTGTATGAAGCAAGGTTTTGGAATTATTATTGCAAGTATGAGCAAGTAATATCAGACGCCTAGAGGAGCAGTAGGGGGTAACTGCAGATGCACCTGGAGGCGTCATTCTGATGTAACGAGTTAGAGAGATATAGAATAGTTTCTGTGAAGTAGGTGTTAAACTGCGTAGCTATACAGTCACAGCTGTCTTTTGTAGTGGGGGTGGGGTGTACCAGTTTTTCCAGGTTGGAGAATGTTATTAATTGCAGTCCAGAATTTTTTGGGGGGTTTGTGGTGTTTACATTGCATTTTAGAATAATAGTCTATTTTATCCTGTTTTATTTGCTTTTTAGCTCTGTTTCTTAGTTCACAGTAAGATTGCCTTGTAACTTGGGATTTTTTTTTTGACAGTGTACCCAAGCTTTATCTCTTGCTTTTAGCAATGACCTGGTTTCTTTACCTAACTATGGAGCAAAGTTTGATTTAACTCTAATGGTTCTGGGCGGGGCATGTTCATCAAGGGTAGATAGGAAGGTGCTTGTGAAATAATTAGTGGCATCATCTAGGGGCAGGACTTTAGGAGGGGACCAGTTACAGTGCGTAATATAAAGGAAATGATCAAGGTTTGTCTTTTTATTCTTATCTGCCGATATAGTTAGTTTGGTGGGGTTAAGCTGTTGTCTTGGAAGGTATGTTGGGAAATGGCCACTAAGACTATTTGGGAGACAGCCTGAGTGAGGAGAATGGTCAGGTCTATTTGTAAGCATCTAGTCTAGAATGGAGTGTTTATCTGATGTTTTGTCTATACTGGTGGGACTTTGGATGAGTTGGGAAAATCCATGAAGGTTTATGTAATTGTTAGGGTTTTGACCATTACAACTCATCCAGTTTATGCTGAGATCCCCCTAATATAATTGTTTCCTGTGGTAGTGCATTAGAAATTAAATCTAGGATATTTTCCAAGGTAGTTATATTGTCTCATGGCAGAATATAGATGCCAATTATGTTGATATTTTTTTTGAATTTATGGCAAGTTTGAAAATAGTATTTCAACTTTACCAAATTTAAGGGTAGTTGGATCTAAGGCTGTTCTAGAAAGATGAGTTTTATAGAATATTGCTATGCCTCCACCTTTTTTTCCATTCTATCTTGATGAATAATGCTATATCCTGATGGTATAATTTCATTATTTGTGATATGGGGTTTCAACCAGGTTTCTGTAATCATTAATATATCAGGGGTATATAGAGAGATTTTAGCATGCAAGTCCTGGATTTTATTAGTGGTACTTCTAATATTCAAGTGTAAGAGAAGTAAGTCACCTTTACTTCTTTGGGGAATGATTGTTGGTTGTGTGTTTCCTGTAAGGTATGTGCTTGAGTTTAGATCTGTGGTGGGGCCTGGGTTTGGTTGTATATCACCAGTTAGTGTTAGTTTGTTTACTAGGTTTGTAATGTTCTTTGAGAAAGCTAGTAAATGTTTATTGAATGTTATAGATGGTTTTATAATGTTGGGGTGTTGAGTTATGGAGAAGTGCATGTAATGTATGGTTGTAGTGTTGATGAGTAAGAAAGCAATGTGAATGTTACTACATATGTTTTAGATGCACAAGGGCTGGAAGTGAGATAGTTTGGGAGTGATCCATTTATTATGTTTTGGTAAGAAGTGATTTGAGCAAGGGATATTAGTGTTATTATAAGGGTAACTTGACTACCAGTTAGCCTCTTGTTGTATATAAGAGCTTGAGAGAAAGCTGTGTTTGAGTTTCTGTTTGCAAATATTGTATGGATAGTTGAGGAGATGTAGAATGGGGAGGTTATGGAAAAGGTAAAGCTATGTCAAAAATCTACTGAGTGGTGATTGGGTAATTCTCAAGGAGGTGTGCCAATGAAGTATAAATTAAAGGATAGGGGGGATGGGTGGGAATGGGGGTGTGTTAGGGGAGCTGAGTGAACACAAGCATTCGCAAGGGTGAATGGAGCAAGTTGAACCACAATCTGGAGTAAATGCAGAGAAAAAACAAAAATCAATCAGTAGTCTTTGCAAAAGGAGGTGAGAGAAAATAAGTCAGTTAAATGTAATCTGCTATTTTTATATCCTGAATAGCAAAATAGTGCAGAGGAAGTTTTAGTTGGTTAGCTGAGAAAAAAACAGCTACACGAAGATGTGTGCAATTCAAGTTATGGTATCATTAAAAAGAGGGAAATAAGGCTAACAGATCACTGGAACTGATGTGGAAAATAAAACAAGGCAGAGCAAGTTAAAGAATGTTAAAGCCAATTGGGGGGGGGGTGGTGCCACCAGTAGTGTGTGCATTTAAACATGGTTAACAAAGCATAAGAACATTACTTTTTAAACCTAAACTTTAGCTTTTATTTAATGTTAAGTACTGCAGACAGATCTTGCCGGACACAGCAAATACTGGTTCTTGGGGACATGAAATTAAGTCTTTGCAGCTAAAATATTGTGCTGGGCTGATAGAACTAATGCGAAGAAATGAAAAAAAAAGACACAAGAGATCATTGTTGTAATGCAGTCAGGGAAGAAAAAGCAATGCAGCAAAAAATAAACTAAAAAAACAATATTCCTAAATGAGTACAGACAATACAATATGCAACAGCAACGTGTAGCCATTAACATATGCATGCAGAGACTAAACGTTACAACTCACACACCTATGTAAAATCCAGAAACCTCTATGAAATACAGTATGCACAGATAATACTGTTAGGGTTTGATGGCTGGAAAGCTCTCCAGTCAATGTATAGATAAAGACTACAAATATACACAGCCTAACCCTTCAGTATGATTTAAACAGAGAACCAAAAACAAAGTATAGTATATGACAACTGGGATCGTAGTAAAAACCCCATAATAGCAGGTTTAACAAACTATAAACGGCACTAGGCAACATGAGTTTTTAATGTCAGGAACATGACATTATACAAACAACAACCTTCACTAAACTCTAACTGTCAGATGCAGTTCCCGACAGTGGGAATACTATAACTGACATATACACAGAAAAAGCTAATATCTGCCAATAGTTGCAAAACATAAAATTGAACTGTGATAAAGGTTATGAGCACAACTCTTGTAACAACGTTGCTGTAAATCAGAAATGCTCAATGTCCATCCATAAAGTGTAATTCAACAAACTTATATGACAGTACAGTAAATATTTACCCACGTATTCTATAAGTTCACTACTGGAGGGGTAGAAATGCTACTTCTTTGAGAACTAGTTGAGAATGTTTGAATTTTGGTGCCAATTCAAGGGGGTATTTCAAAATTCTGTTGAGGCTTCTGATTGGTTAGGAGACACAGTACAGAGACAAGTTTCAATGAGCAAATACTGACAAATGATGTAAAAGAAAAAAGAAATGAAGAAGTATAAACTGACTAATAATGAACCAGAATTTGGAGTAAAGGCAGAGAAAAAAACAAAAAACAATCAGTAGTCTTTGCAAAAGAAGGTGAGAGAAAGAAATAAGTCAGTTAAATGTAATCCGTTATTTTTATATCCTGAATAGGAAAACAGTGCAGAGAAGGTTTTAGTTGGTTAGTTGAGAAAAAAAACAGCTACAAGAAGATGTGTGTAATCCAAGTTGTTACCACTGAAAAAGAAAGGGGAATAAGGGTAACAGATTACTGGAACTGCCATGGAAAATAAAACAATGGCAGAGGAAGCTCAAGAATGTTAAAGCCAATTGGGGGTGGGATAGCACCAGTAGTTAGCACGTTTAAACATGGTTAACAAAGCTTAAGAACATTACTTTGTAAACCTACACTTTAGCTTTTATTTAATAAGTACTGCAGACATATCTTGCCAGACACAGCAAATATCAGCTCTTTGGGCCATTAAATTAAGTCTTTGCAGCTAAAATATTGTGCTGGGCTGATAGAACGTAATCTGCTAAAGTATCCAAAATCTTACAGTAAAACCGCTGAAATAATGGCTCATACTCACCACTAAGACTTGCAGGAGACAGCAGAGCAGTTAAACGTGAAAGGAAAGATGGCACCAATGCACGTTAGGTTAGAAGGGAGCCGATTCCACAGCTTACCTACATGCACTGGCTAGCATGAACTACTAATTCTCCATTGTTTTTTTTTAAATAATGGAATTTAAATAAATGTATGGAGGATCTTAGCTCTCTAAAGGTTGTATGACATGTCAGAGTGTTTAATCAAGAGAACCACTCTGAAATACATTGATTTCTATGAGCAATCTGAATCAGAACCAGACAGTTGAAAAATGTTCTGTTCTTTTATTAGCAGAGCTTTTCTCCCCAAGCCTCCACTGAAAACTGATAAAATATTCCATTCAGACTTTCCCCGTAAAGAAATATCAACAAAGAAATAAATAGTATAAATATATATATATATATATATATATATATATATATATATATATATATATATATATATATATATATATAAAAGTGGAGGTTTGAAACAAAAAGACAGAGGAGATACTTCATTACAGATCCATTAAAAGTCTGTCCTCCAATGTAAAAGATTCAGTCATAGGTATGAGCTGCAGTGCTTTGCCTATCCACTGTGTTAGGAAGTATTTATACAGACAAGGAGTATGCAGGAGGAGTGTCTAGGTTTGTCAATAGACAGAACTATAGATAGTTATCAGTTTAACACTGATTCTGTCCTGTTTCAATTTGATATTTACTTTTCGGGTCAGAGAGAATGGAGGGAAGGCATAAAGTGAAGCTTGAGTCCATGAGAATTAACTGGCATCCAGTCTCCAGACATCATACTAAACAAGGAAGCAAACATTTGTATTTGCTTGTTAAGTGTTCTTGCAAATAGATTCATCCTTGGCATACCCACATTTATACCATATCATGAAAGATGGAGGTGAGAATGTGGTTTTAAAGTTCTCTAAGGATTTCCAGAGCAGGGTGCTGCTGCACAGAAAGCAGCAGTTTTAGCTAAATACTGTAAAAAAGGTCAAAACATGCAGGTAATCAACACAGTAGCACTGTTCTCAAGTAGTATGGTTGCCAATGTTGCCAAATGCTCCAACCACAGATATCCAAGTTTTTAAACAAGCTAGCCCTCTACCCAATCAAATAAAGGTACAATAAGACTTAGGACAGCAATTCCCAGCTCAAAAGAGTGTAGCCTATTATCTCCTGCCACAAGAGTGCAGACCTCAAAAATTCCTAAGTTAAAATAGCTCTTATGGAGCCCAAGTGCTTAAACCAGAAATAAGATACTTTTAGAATAATAGGCTCAATAAGTCTTCAACCAACAATTCTCATCTAAGAGGAGTGTAGGCTATCCTCTCCTACCACAAGAGTGTAGACCACAAACCTTACTAATGTAAAATAACTGGTTTGGAGCCAAACTACTTAAATCAGAACAAAGACACTTAGAATAACAGGCACAATAAGCCTTTACTATCTATTCTCAGCTTAGAAAGCTGGAGGCTACCATCTCATCCTACAAAAGCGTAGACTACAAACCTTCTTAATGTAAAATAACTGGTTTGGATCCCAAGTGCTTAAAATAAAATGAAGACACTTTTAGAATAACAGACACAATAAGCCTTTAACCAGCAATTCCCAATCCAGAAGAGTGTATGCTACCTCTACTGCCAAAAGAGTGTAGACCACAAACCTTCCTTATGTAAGATAACTAGTTTGGAGCCCAAGTGCTTAAATCAATACTAAGAGGCTTGGAATAACAGTTACAATGCAATCAGGCTACAAGCAAGCAGTAATAAATGCAGCAGATTAAATACAACTGAGCACTATAAGAACGTGCAGCAAAAAAGAAGCACATATACAGTAAAAGCAGCTGAATAAAGTGCAATTTTTGTAATAAGTGGGAAGGTAAAAAACAGAAGATAATTGAAGTTTAAGCAACTAAGGGGGAGAGCCTTCCCAGCTGACCTTTCAGTGCCCAGTAGAATGAGCTGATAAGATAAGACTGGGAGGAATGTCCAAAATCAGATTTGTAGTAAGGACATGCAACCCAAAAGCCACCAAGTTTAAAAACACTACAGCAGCAGGGCAGGTGGATGGGAAAAATCAAATGAGAGAGAGAGAGAGATAATCGACAGTCAGGCAGAGAACAGCAAGTCAAACAAGAACTACAGCTAAACAAAGATGTCCCCAAATATTTGTAGTTAAATGAGGAATGCTATTTCTCAGCTCTTCCCATGAATTACGTAGGTGTTATTCACTATCTGCAAAACAATTCTTTTTTAACTGACCTTAGCCAAGACTTCTTAAAACTCCAAAAAGAACAAAAAACTAAAACAAAACAAAATGCAATATAAGAAAAAAAGTAACTACATCTTAAATGAATAATTCCAATCCAAAATCAAATGTAGACAGAGATCAGCAATAGTCAGGCAGGGAACAGCAAGTCAAACAAGTACTAACTTTTATAAAAAAAAAAACACTACCTTTAATAAAAAGCACAAGCTATAAACTCACAAATTTGTGTACTTTGGCTCAAAACCATTATTTATTTATTTAGGGCTAGAACACTGATCAAACAATGACCAATTGCAGGCTCATTAACTTGAGCACATATAAGCACTTAGTAAGTGCACTCAAGTACATTGTGAATTTATGCTTAAAATACATTTGTTAACTGGGTAAGCCCACTGGGCACACAGTTACTTTTCAGGTTGACCCAGAAGGAATGTCTGATTAAGTGACTTTCCAAATTCACACAGTATCAAATGGTGGCTGTGGTAATCCAACTCAGGAGTGCTACAGGATCTTGGTCTAGCATCATATAGTCTTAAAACTTTGTACCAGACTGAGAGGGCAAAAGTAACAAAATGTATTTTTGTAGGAGAAAGCCCTCTTGTACCCTCATGTGAAGGACCCGAGCCCACCTCCTTGCTTATATGGTCTTAATCAGAGGCAGCATCAATTTAGGGAAAGAATGGTCATATGTAAAATATTTAAATAATAATAACCGTTCCTCCCCTTCCCATCATTTTTTGGAATGCAATAAATAACAACACTTTGGGCCTTCGTACATCACTGCTATATGTAGTAAGCCAGCAAGTGATGTTTAAACAAGTCAAGAAAATGCCAACCTAAATAACTGAAAGTGAACAAATACAACTCAACAAATCAAGGTAAACTTTTTAAAAACATCTTCTTCATTAATGTTTTAACCTATATTTCAAGTGCATATAAACAAAATGTCAGAAAAGAATCCATATTGTATTTCACAGTTTTAAAGAAAATTTGAGCATAGTCCTTTTTAACTTTCAGTCTTGCATTTTGTAATCCATAATCTTATCAGCCACTATTCTTCTTGATAACATGGTCTAATAATAAATAATACAGTATTTTTATTGTCTACAGTACTCACTGGTTAGGGTATTATATTGTACTGTCATGTAATTCATGAATTTGTATTACTAAATTTCTTCAGTTTGTTTTTCTTTAATTGCAAATATCAAAATATATGAAACCGCACTTGAGGTGAAAATATCTTATTTATACAAATCAATCTATTTAAATTTCCCTCATTATGGCCAGTCATATTTTAGTCAGCTCATCCCTGAAAAAAATCATCTGACTCCTATTGCATAACCGGGTCTATATTATAAAGCCAAAAACTCTAAAGAGCGAATACAAATACATTGACACATAAAGAGTGATGTACAAAAATAGCGAAACAAGTATTTAGTGAAAATCAAAACACCAAACTTGTTTCTTTAAACAACAGCGACATGTAGGTATATGTAAATTAACTAAATAAAACTAAAATAATCCCCCACACCCCCCTACTTAAATATACCAACTCCGAGACTGCACTGCAGTAGGGAAAGGATATATTTTCTTAACCCCAGGATTACGCTGCTGGCCAAACAAATATGTTCGATGTTCTGATTTTTGCTAAATACATCTTTCACTATTTTTATACATTGATCTTTATGTGTCAATGTACTTGTATTCGCTCTTTAGAGCTTTCAGCATTATAGTATAGACCTGCATAACCTTCTTATTTTTTCGCTCATCCTTTTAAAACTCTGCTGTAATCTTAAAAATCAATGCAGATTTAATATTTCCTGCTAACTTTATTCAATGCCTTAAATCAGCATATGAGAAAATGTATGGTCCAGGACAAAAATATAATGCTGAAAAAAATCCCAAGTCTCTCTGGACAAATTCCCTTCATTTTATCTCAGCTTTCAGTAAAGTCTGTCCATTCTATTAACTGCCACTCCTTAACCCCTCAAATTCACATCTTAGCAATAGCAACAGATATCTCCATCATACTTAATCATATCCTACTCACATTAAACAGACACACTATCAGAGATCATATTTACTGAAGGTTTATCATCCTTACTAGCTCATACCATGTAACTATGTCTTCCCAACAAACTAACCCAGTCTACCATCAGAATAACCTACAGAGAATGGTTGTTTTGTAAATAAAAAAAAGCCACACGTGTATCGTAGCCTTCTTTCTTTTTGACTGTGAGGCTTATATTGTATATCTAGCTTAGGTTAGATCTGTCAAACCCAAGCAGGGTACACACCCATATGGTGTCCATCACACAAGGTACAGACAGCTTCCTTACCTTTTAAATTTAAAATGTTTCAGTTTTACACATTCTTTAACTCCTTTACTGAATCCATGCATTCCTTTTTTTTTTAACTCTGTATTCCATTTTCACTAAGGGATATAATCTTAGGCAGATATATAAAATATTAATGTTGCACAAGTGATACTGTTGTTCACACTTTCTCATTTATTCTATGCCTGATTTTAACATTCTTGAGAATTTTTTGGATGACAGCCTTAACTAAATGAATTTTTGCTGAACTTAGTCTGAATTTGTAGAAATCTGCAATGACACACTTACCTATCTCTCTGATTTTTATAGCTGTATAAATTCAAGGATTTGTGAGGATCAGATGTTAGATGAGATGAAGTAGCTGTATTTCACATCAGTAAACTTCTAGGATTTGATCTCTGATTCCATGACCTTATCTTATAATAGCCATTCATGCTTTGTAGCCTCTGACAAGAAATGCCCTGTAAACTGGGCGCAGCGACATCCATCATGGCGGCCTCCACTGGATACACAACTCTAAGGACTGACTTTTGCCTGAATCTTCTCATTTCTGCCATAGAACTCCCACAATGTGGGATCTGCATTGACTCCCTATTACAGCTGATTCTGTTTTTAAGTCGGAGTTCATTTATTGAGCCCACCACGACCTGGGTGCTGCATGCTTTGAGAACCTTTTATTGTCCCAAGTGTGCTGGTGTTTTTGCTCTGTTCATCAGTAAAGAAATGCCAATAGTTCTTAGGGCATGCCTAGAAACATTCAGATAGGGATGTTTTCAATAACGAGTGACTCTCCTATGGAGCTGACTACTTTTCTTGCTTTGGACATGCAGTTCAGAACATTCTGTTAGCATATCCCTAAAATACAAATGTTCGCTTTTCTTTGAATAATTGAACATGACCTGCCTATCCTATTTTGTCTTGGTATAGCTATATTACCCATTTTACCTTAACATAGCTCATTTATTTAATTTCCTGTTTTTTTTTTCTGGAATTTTACTCTTTAGCAAGACTTAACCATGCTATATTGTTGAGTTTATTATCATGTAATCTGATGGTATCTGTTGTTTTTGTGTTTTGTAAAATACTTAGTAATAATTGTGGCATACAAACTTAGTCTGTAGAATAAAGTCTAAGGTTTGTTGTCATCAGTCTGTTTCACTGATTTTATTCTAACTTTATTGAGAATTCCATGAGCATCTCAGGTGTGCTGTCTGCACCATAACTGACATTTCTGTAGCACAATTAAATTAGTATTGCTTGCTTTGGTTAAGAATGGCTGCCTTTGTTCATTGGTGGTTTTAAAAAGCTTGAATAGACGGAGTTGTAGGATATCTTCGCTAACTCTTGTAGCAAAAACAAATTTAAACCCTTTAGGCTTCACAAGCTTGACTTCTTTCTTGTGATGGAGAAATATTAAAATTTCTTATCACTGGAAGTGCCCAAAAGACCAAGATTTATACAGACTTTGAAAGAATTACTGTAATTTCCACAAACCCGACATTGTCAAAACTTGAAAGGCTGTTTTCCTTTTTGTGGCATGCCTGCAAAACAAAGTACACTTGGAGGAGTCATAAAAGATGCATCTGCTGCCCCCTATTGGTGGGGCTGGCCATTCCAACTGAGACGATTGGATGCAATAAGGTCTCACACTTGTTACTTTAATGTGCAGTCCAGAACTGTAGCCAAAAAAGTCTTCACTTTGAAGACAAAATAGACTCTTCAACTTGAAACTTTAATAAGCATCTTGCTACAGTAAGTACCACACGTTAAATGCTTAAGCACTTTAATCATGACTGAAAGTGTAATACCAGCATTTTATTACCTAATACTAATACTGCACTATCAGTACTTCCTGATTATGACATCTGACAGCTTGAAGAGCATGAAAATTGCTCTTCTACTCTGCCATAACCAGCTTGATATAAATGTTAGAATACACTTGTTACAGTTAAACCATGTCCCTGATCAATTTTGCCTCTATTAGCTTTTTAGGTGAATTAGAGTAGTATCTAAAATTTGTCTCTTGTTTTAGACATTTATTCCTCCTTTGTTTTTGCCCCTGTCTCGAATTCTTGAGCAAAGAAATTAAGAGGTGTGTCTCAAAGGCAATATCAGCATTCAACAATAAATGCTGGTATCATACTTCTGAACTGTGCAGAGTCTCACAGAATATCCAGATATTTGCTTCATTTTTTGGGGTGTTCCTCAAACAATTTGAGGGGTTCTGGTAAATTACTGAGGATGGAAGGGGAATGGCTGGATGATGAAAGGCCTGTGACTTGGGGCCCCAAACGTCCCAAATTTAGCTTCTCAGTTGCTAAGACCATCCTTTAGTGGGCTTAACATGAAAATCAGTCAACCCTTTAAACTATTGAAAAAAAACAAGAAGTAGGTGACACAAGGGTTCCTTCCTTTAAGAAATCAATCAATATCTTAGTGTAAGTGTCGCATACAATTTTAAGAACAGTAAATAATATAAACCAGACTTAAATCTTCATTTTCTTATTATGTCTAAACATACAGCAAAATACAGTTAGTCTTCTATTTAAATGATGGACTTAAAAAGTCTATGTAATGATCTGATCACAACTCGGTAAAGTTATGCAGAACTTACCTCACTTCATATCCTGGATCTGTGACACAGACAGTACTTGCCATACTGAGTGGAATGAAGGGGTGGAAATGATATACCGTGCTTAGCTTGACCTAAATAGAAAAAAAATACTGATTGTGATATAAACGACACTCATTAATGATTAACGTTTTGGCACAAATAGCAGCATTTTGGTTTAGCCATTCTTTGCAGATGAACATTAATCAATTTCACTTTTGCATGAAGCATGTCACGTCATTTACCTAGTGAATAATATTGCAATATCAGTGATGCAGAAGCAGTCATGTTTTTAAGCCGTACGAAAATAAAACGAGTGCCAAATTTGGATATGGAGGAATAATATCTTGTTACAGGATTGACCCATAAGAAAATGATAAAGATCTTCCTTATGCTTTACTACCAATGGCTGAAGTCAGAGGAAACTGGTAAATGCAGTTACATCGTGGTACAAACAAAAACTACATCTTGCTTTTCTAGCTAGTAATTTATTAGTGATGCACTAAAATTAGTGCCATTCTATAATGCATGATAATTCATCTGGTTTGTATAGCTTAACTACAATAAAATGGATTGATTTCTTACTTGTGACATTATACCACTACTTGACCAAGCATTCTGTGGTACATATAGCCTAACAACAGGTAGAATGAATGGGTCATGTCATTCAAAATCCTGTTTCATTTCATCATACCACTAAATGGCTGAAGATGGTCAAAGGCAAAATGTTTGATGAATGATTTTCAATGAAACATGGGTTAATTAATCTGTTTTGTTAAATTAGCTGATGAACAACCTGCATCCCCATGTAACTTTAACCAAGCTTCTACTGCCTTGTGCTAGATTATATTTAAGTGAGGGAAGAATGTAGAATTCAGGGATTCAAGGATTCCTCTGTACTCACAAGTGTTTTTATCACATACATTTCAGTGAAACAGAACTGGTAACTCATGATAGATATCAGGGTGATGAAAGATGATGGTAACCTTCTGACAGATGCACAACCACTCACACTGTCTAGCCACTTACACCAATTTTATTTATTTTATGATGTACTGTATTATGAATTTAGCCAAGTATTATCACCATCTTGTCTTAGTTTTTTTTCTTGCTCAGAACTTAATGTTCCATCTCTATTTGTACTGTCTGAAACATTGTGAAACTCCTCTCAGTAAATGGCAGTGTCTGTTATACTATTATGTTGCTTAATACCTGGAATACATCCAATCCTGACTCACTGTGCTTTGCATGGGAAATTCTGCAGCATGCTTATTTGCTCTGGGGAGAAGCTTGCTTCGGATGTGATGTGCATATTTTTACTATGGATGTGGATGTTTTCCTCTTGACTGAATAGAAAGTACTTATTTTTGGCCCTTGCTCCATCTGAGTCAGTGTATTGTCAGTCCTTGGTTGTATATGGAGGAACTACACTTTCTTTCAGATGAGCTCCAGTATATTTTATTGCTCTGCCTAAGTTAATCAAATCTGTACTGATTGAATGCTGATTGGGAAAGGATTCCTCATTCTGTGTTGGATTTTTGTTTGCATAAACCTTGCAGACTTTGGATATCTGGAAATATTTTGACTATCATGGAGAAGATGTCATCTACTGGGGCACTTTGGGAACAGATTAACATAAAGGACTAGCAGAGTTGGTCATTTATATGCTTCAGTTTGGATTGTACCAGATGCCTTCTTGAACTGGGTTGTCAGTGGAAAGCTTGTTATTGTATCATTGTCCCAGGTAAACATGCCTCTTTGCAAAGCTAAGTAAAGCTTTTTTTAATTAACATTAGCAAAACATGGTTGTGGCTACAGAACTTTGACCTGGATGCACTGTGTATTCAGGAGTCTGACTTATTACAGCCTACTTACTATAAATATATGACTCCATCTATCACCTATTGTTTTTGCAGAGACTGTCATTAGCTAGTTCTTTTTGAGTATCATTCAGTGCAGATTGCTGTTGATTATTTATGTCAGGGACACTGTTGGTACCTTTTCTCAGACAGCATTCCCCAGACATTAGTACTCTTTTCAATATGCATGTAAATCTTAAGTTATTCTGTTCTAATCTTGATTATTTGTTAGGCTAATTTGCTTCCCGTTACACTACCAGCTTAATTTTACTTCTTGTTTTTGGTCTTTATAATTATTTTCCTTAGCATGTAGCTGTAACATTTGTGATAACTTCTGAAAGCATTACTGGGGACTTTATTAAAAATAAGTGCCATTGTGAGAAAGTGCTTTTAAAGACTGCCCTGGGTTTATACCTGTATTATTCTGACCAATATATTCCAACCTCATAGATGGCTCTGGAACTAGAAAAGAAATAGGATATGTCAAGGCATGCTGCACTGCCTGTAAGGTAACTCATTATTGCCCTGTGGCAAGGCTACTTACAAGTAATGGACTGCTCCCTATATATATATATATATATATATATATATATATATATATATATATATATGTGTGTGTGTGTGTGTGTATATATATATATATATATACATATATATATATATATATATATATATCCATCCAGGTTCCAGAGAGTCTATCAACCAATACTGGCTAGTAAACAGGACCTATAGTCTCTTGCTCTTATCATTATGAAACAGTTATCTGGGCAGAAAGCTCATTATTTATTTACTTGCATTTGTTGAATGGACATGCCAAGCTATAAATCCCCTTCTTCATTAGATTCCTCAGAAGAAAGGCTCTAGAAACATTAAAATATTTGAACTCAGTCCACATTGAGACATTATGAAGCAGCGTACAATAAAATGCAGGGCAGTATGACATGAAGCAATGATACACAGTGTGTGTACACTGTAAAAACTAATTTGATGCAGTCTTGGTTTTAAAGGTTATTTGAGAACTTAGAAACTGAGATACATGCAATGGAGTTCTAACAACTGAAGAAAGACAACCCTAACATATAACTATAGCAAATAGCCAAACAAAAAGTCAGTAAACTTTAAAATGTTGTAAATTCTGTTTATTTATAGAGTTAATAACTATATTCATGGCTTATATATTTTGCACATATGTTGCAGGAGTATACAGGTATGTGCAAATTCCAGAGCGACAACAGATCATAGAAATATGACTTATGCAATTAGCCCTGAAGCTTCAGAGGTCAGTGAAAAATGTGGAAATATAGTACACTGACTAAATTTGCATAAATATAAATATGGTATTATGGGTAGTCTGTAAGCTGTTACAGAGGCAATAATGGTGCCTAGAACATAGTTTCAGTAACAAGTGATAATGTACTAAGAAACACCATAGTGCATATTTCATTGTTCCTGCAAATATTCTGTCAAAGGTATCTTAAAGCTTTTTTTTTTTAATTTTTTTTTCATATAGCTAAAGAGTGACATCTGTTCCAGGTTTTATCTACATGTACTGAACAATGAGAATCCTCATATTTATTCTTTGTTTTTGGAATTTGAACTATTCACTGTCCAGTAGAAGTTCTGAATAGTATGCAGGGTACCACAAAAGACTATAAATGAAAGCAGGACATTTAGAAGTGGACTAGTGTTTACAAACAAGTGCCAGCTAAGTTAGGGCCAGTTGCAGGTTAAATTCCAAACATCTGTGGCTATGAATGTTTAAGCAGTGATGTGCTTTACAGTAATGTCCTGTGCAGCTCAGGCACATGTAGTAATGGGAACTGTAGATTAGGTAACTATAGATTTGAATAAAGTAAGCAGATATCAGCAGTACTTAACCAGGCACCAATGGAAATAAATAATTTAGCTGTTCTGTCTACGTAGCTTTTGACTGTTTTTGTGCACTCCCATGTTTTCAAACATGTGCCTTCTGTTTGGGGTTTGCACATCATTCCTGCATTCTTTTCGGGTGGTCTGTTCTTCTTTCCCACCTCTCAAACAGACATAGCTGTTGGGTTGGCATTCTCCAATCTGCCCACAGTTGCACAAGTAGTGAGTGAGTGAGTAAGTGAATGAGTGAGTGAAGGAATCCATTCTGTGATAGACCTGTGTTCTGCCCGGAATGGGTTTCAGTGTCTTCCTCCCATTGACTGCTGTGATAGGCTCCAGAACTGTTGTGATCTTGTGAAGGATACAGCAGATTATCCCCATATAAGTGCATGAACAAATTATGTGCAAGTTTGTCAAACTCTACTTGATGTGATATGATCAGGCATTTTTTTTTCATTACTTCTTTAACTGGTAACCTATTCACAATATTTTAGGTAAGACAGTTTTTGATTAGATGACTATACCAGCTTTGTCTTTGGAAGTAATGACAATGTTAAAATAACGCAGATTGTGTGTCTTACTTTAGAAAAGTGTATTTGTAGAGTTAGAAGTAGTAAAAAGACATCTGAGAGATTTGAGAAATAACTCCAGTGATGCAAAACTGGATTGAATTTTTGGCATTGATAGTTATTATTGTATTTTGTGTTATAAGGATTGTGGAATTGTAAATATACTGAACCAGTCTTAATTTTTTTCACTTTGATAGACCATGTTATTTACAAAGATAGTAAAAAGTATTAGCACATTTACTGACCCCTGATGCGCTGCAAGGGTAACATATAAGAACTGTGAGATGAAACCAATTCATCTGGCTGATTGGTGTCTTTCTTTCAGACAACTTATGAACCATTTAGTGGCACTGAGAGACAAGCAAAGAAGTTTAGGATCATGGGCAGCCTTGCAGTGTCAGCTGCAGTAAATGCATCCATGAGGTCAAAAAGGAATAAAAGAATGATACCAGCACTGCCCTATCTATAGTAGCCATTAGGGCAGTAATACCATGGCTAGATCTGAACCCATGTTGTGAATTCAAGATAAGGTTGAGTTTTACTAGCTACTGAAGCAGCTGTGAATTAGAACATTTTATTCAGAATTGTTGATAGGTAAGATAGGCTAACAATTGGTTATTGCAGCTGAATTTCTTCATTTACATAGGAGTATAATAAGTTATTTTTTCACATGGTAGGAACAAGGCCTTGTATGGTACATCTGTTAGCTAATTTTGAAACTGGATAAACATTGGTTCTTTCCCCAACTTGTTTTTTTTAAGAAATCAGAGGATATGTTGACAATCAAAGCTGACTTGAAGCTTTAGATTATGGATGATCTTATAGACTAAACCTAATGATGTATGCAGGGTGAACGTAAAACAGTCATGCTGCTGTGAAGGGTGACAATGTTTTAACTAGCTAACAGGGTGTCTTTTTTGCTACGTCATGAAAGAATTATCCAAACTGAGTTATTGGTGTCGCTCCCACTTAAGCAAGGAAAAATTAGAGGAGTTGAGTTTTGTCCAGAATTTAGTAACTTTTCTGTATCACACCAGCATTTCTTTAGACAGCTGTAGCATATTTACTGTTACTCAGGACAGAAGTTTGATTTGCTAATGACAGTTACTTTCTGTCCTGGTTATGTGCATTTAAATGGTCATCTTAGAATGTCTATGGGGAGACCAGAGATGAACACTTTGAGACATCATGGCCTTCTTCTGGACCATGCTCCAGGATAGGGTGTTAAGTCTGATAGCGCCTTTTGAACAAGAGGGCCAAAACACTAAACTGAAGTAATCAACTGTATCATCAAATGATAGCTGGAATAGTATACTTCATTTCATAGAGTACAAAGCTGACTTAGAGAATAATATAATAATAACGTCAGACTTACCCACAACAAGCCAGGCATAGTTTCACATCTGTTGTATTGTAATGACCATGTATTTACAAGGGGAACCTGGCTGGAAAATGGCTTTGGTCCTCATTTTGTGTCAACCAAACCAGAGGAAGCCTCCATTATTTAGTTGCTTACATTGTCCACTGTTGGTGTAGAAGTAGCCATTGAGACGGTGCTTGATGCAATTTTGATCCCCATTGCCTTAATCACCTCCTTTTGAAAATAGCTTAGTTAAAAGAATTAAATACAGGCATCTTCTTCATACCATCCAGCCATTTATAACACCACCTGGAGCTAACTGTACTATGTTTACCTAGGACATTGTTGGAAGTCTATACCCAGG
The DNA here is from genome assembly GCF_019279795.1 of Protopterus annectens. Taxonomy (NCBI): domain Eukaryota; kingdom Metazoa; phylum Chordata; order Ceratodontiformes; family Protopteridae; genus Protopterus; species Protopterus annectens. The sequence continues at coordinate 401,457,304 of NC_056734.1, read as the reverse complement.
ACAGTAGCGCATATTCAATTTATGCTATTGAAGCCAGATTGCATTTTTCTAAATGAATTATTTAAGTAGACTTGTGTGCACTTTCTTGCTTCTACTTTACTGTTGGCTAGCAATGGTGGGATTCAAGCCCCACTGATGGCAGCCATATTGATGTCACAGTGGGTGTCAACGTACTATATGGGTTTCACAGTGGTGGCAGTGATCGAATCTATCTCGTAATAGTGATATAAACATCACTCCATCAGACTGGCAGCTACTTGTGAGGATACTTGAACTGAAGTTATTCAGCCTAAAACAGATTTGTTTCCAAGGCCCCACAACCACAAAGTAAAGTATAGAGAGGCTTAGTTATACACAGCAATTATTTCATTTTATAGTTAACTTACATTAGGAACAGGCAGAAAAATGAGCTCTTCTGACAGCTATGCTAAAATATCAGTGGCACAGCTTTAAAAAGAATGCAAAGCAAAAGGAAAACAGCATGCTAGTATATCTTGAGAGGAGATAGTGTTAGTTCTGTCCAAAATGCAGCAAGAAGAATGTGTGCAGGAAGCAGACAAGGGGCATTCAGTTCTATCCCAAGAGGACTTTTAAACCCAGCTAAAGTTACAGAGACTGGAGCTTGAAATGATGCAAATGGAACTCAGGCAACATAGTGGATACAGCTACTGGAGATGGAACAAGAGGAGGCATATGCAGAAGAAGAGAGGAAAACAATGTCAGCATGAAAAGTAGATGAACATATTAGCCATGGGAAGGGGAAATCACATCCAAGAAGTCCAGGTCAATACAAAATGGTTTCCTCAGTATAAGGTGGGAAATGATTTTGGTTGTTTTATAGGGACCTTTGACAGGGTGTGTAATCAGCAACAGATTGATGAAGGCAGTGGGTAAGGTTTTAGTTCCCTTGTTCATATGAAAAGCAGTGTATGCAGTTTCTAAACTCAGTGATGTTGCTTACTCAACTTATGCCAACATTAAAGAATAGGAACAAGCAGGCACAACACCAGAGGGTAAAGAATCCTGTGGTTATATCCAAATACCAAAAAACAAGAAATAAATACAGCATCCACAGGAATCAAGCAGGACGATCCACAGTATAAGTTGAAGAATGAAAGAGTCCTGTGAGTCTTTCTATATAGGTAAGACTAATAGAAAACTCAGGGAACGCATAAGGGAACACATGTATCATATTCGTGTAGGCACCCATACCAACGCTTTAGCCAAACATTACATGGACAGGGGTTCTAGTCATACCTTTGTGTTTCTTGTTATACAAGTTTTTATACCTAGTATACGGGGTGGTGACATTGAGACTTTAACTGAAGAGAGTGAATTGAGGTGGATAATTAGATGTCAAGCAGGCAGAGAGCCTGGGCTTAATGACAAGGCTTTCCTTAAACCTGTATTACGAAGGAGAAGGGTTACAGTTTCTGCTTGAGCCATCTTTTAGTTAGGCCTTTTTATATCCCTTGTTATTCTCATATAAAATAATTTTTATTAATATTGTTTTAGGCCTCAGTATATTTATTCATTTATTTTAATTTTATGTTACATTGATGTATTTATCTATGTACACATTTTCACATTCATATATGCTTTTATATGCATTTTATGTGCTGTTATGTATCTACTCAATATGCCTTGCAGTTTTCATTGTTATGATCTTTGGTTTTACCTTTTAACAGTAGGTAGTAATAAGCTACTTTATAACCTTATTCCAATTACTTCATTATTTACTATCGTTATTTATGTAGTTTGTTTTGAATTTATATTAGTCATTTCTATGTTTTGTACTAGTGTTTACTAACACATTTAATTCTATTGAGATGTTAATGTATGTTTTATCTTGAACATCTCTATTATATATATTGAAGCTCCCTATTTAGTGACGTTATTACAATAGTCACCAATGAGATGCAAGGGCTAAATATTTAAATGACTTGTCGTTATTTAATTTATGTCTGATGAAGCCGAATGGTGAAAGCGCTTACTACTGTCAATAAATTTGGACTGTTTGAGTAGTCCGCGTTATTTTCATTTTTATATTTATTTTCATTCTTCAATTTATACTGTGGATCGTCCTGCTTGATTCCTGTGGATGCTGTATTTATTTCTTGTTTTTTGGTATTTCAACATTAAAGAATGTTTACTTACTTGACACCAGAATTGTACCGAAAGTAGTTTAAAGAATACAAGAGAAAGGTTGATGAAAGTGTTGTAGAACATATTACAGAAATCAGTAGTTATTTTTGTAGATGGATGAGTGGATGTAAGGTAATCACATTTGAAATGCTTGCAGATTTTTCCCCCAGCAAACAAGCCTTTAGTATAATGCCTGGGGTCTATATTAGAAGCTCAAATGGTCAAAAGAGCAAATGCTCTTTGATCGAGCTTTAAAGATCAAAGGCACTAAACAGCGAAGGCACAGAAGAGCAATTTTTTCCCAGGGAAAAAAAATTGCTGGGTCATCTTCAGAAGTTTGCCATTTCCTACACTGTGGTGCGATCTCGGAGTTGGTATATTTTAGTGGGGGGGTGTGTGTGGGGGGCACAGCCCCTCACATCGGGGGGTATTGGGATGAAGTCCCCCACTTTTCCCCCTTTTTATTGTGTTTGCATTTTTATTTATTTATTTATTTTTTGCTGAGCAGAGATTTTTTTCCCTAGGTAAAAAAATCACTGGTCCGTGTTTTTGCTGTTTAGAAGTTCGATTTTTAAAGCTCGATCAAAGACCATTCGCTCTTTTGACCATTCATGCTTCTGATATAGACCCCAATGCCTGAGGACATGAGGACTGGATTTGTAAAGTGGGAGTATAACACTACTAAGGAGATGGGGAGGAAACCTTTACTTAGCTAGCAGGTTCCTGCAACATAGGAGGGGTACCTATCACTGCACATAGGTATAGGGGAACCCATGGGGAACAGCCTAAGCAAGCACAGCAGGTTACACAGTACAAAGGGGAAGCCACAAATATGGGTACATGATAAGTGTTTCAAATTTAACTAAGTGGAGCATGTATGGTCTCATTGTTCACTAAGCTGGGGTGGGGTGAACAAAATGTCTCAGGAAGGATTGAGCAAGTCTATCACTGTGATAATGATGGGTTGCTTAGAAACAATAGCTGTACCTAATTATCACAAAAGTCTCTCACCTATCTTGGTAGAAGGGAAGGAGGCCATTGCCAAAAGTGACACAGCCTTAAACATAATCTTAGTTAAATTTGCAGTGGACAGTAGCACTACTTGCCTAAACACTTCACTCCAGTTAGGGCTTTGCTAAAACTTTTCAGGTACCTTTGGCCAGAGTCTGTCTTGCTTGGAAAGATGGGAAAGGCAGCAAGCAGATAGCTGTGTTTGAGGACATTCCTGCTGATGTCCTAATAAAGAATGACTTTGACAATGCTGTACCTTGTGTGCAGGTTTTTACATGCAGCCAAGGAATGGAGGTAATGTCATGGCAAAGACAGCAGGGAGGGATGCACCCAGAGCCGTCACCTCAATTTGGGTCTGTTAAAGCAGCTACTTCATAAGGGGAGCTGGTTTGCAACAGTGATCTGGGATTCCCTTGGAAGGTTATACTTCAAGGGGAGATGTAAGTGATAGTAGTCATCCATAACTTGAGGCACCATTTGCAGATGATGCCAACTTACTTCACAAGGGGTGCTGGGAAGGCTCAAGAAGGAGTTGAGACAGACTCAACTTTTTATATCCTAATTTACAAGACATGAGATGATAGCCTGGAAAGCTCCATATAGTCGGTGATAGTAGTAGTCTATATACTGATGCAAAAGTTTGTTGTACTCTGGACTGAATCCCTGAAGGGACAAGTAATGCAACAGTTGTAGTATGTAGGGCCTACTGAATGGCACTTCTAGCCATAACCCATGATATTCCTTTTACAGGCCATACGGGCATACATTGTAGTAAAATGTGTTTTACGCAGATGTTTTTATTAGTTTGAGAATGACAAGTATTTAGTAAGATACTGCAGGACCTGTGGGGAGTGCCAGAAAGTTCTTAAGGATGGAGACAAAGCCAAGGATGCTTTGATGCCTTTACTTGTTACTGAGGAATGTTTTCAGACAATAGCTATGGATGTTGTAGTATGTTTGAGAGCCCCAAGTTCCATAGGCAAGAAATGTATCTTGGTAGTAGAAGACTGTGCCACTAGGTATGCAGAAGCATTGTTTCTGTATTCCATTAGATCGCAGAAGGTTAGGTAGCATATGTTTTGTTTGACATTTTCAGCAGGGTAGGCTTTCCTAAAATACTGAAGAATAGAGGTGACAACTTTATGTCAGACTTGCTGGCATGTCTGTGGAAGTATTATGGGGTAAAACACATAGAGACTTACCCCATCATCCGGTCTGAGGAGTGCTTTAACTTTGTACTGTAGACCATGTTGAGTACATTTGCAGAACAGTCAAGAGGCAGTGAAATAAACATCTGCTCTATCTTCTCTTTACATACAAGTAGGTGCCCCAGGAGTCCACAGGTTTTTTATCATTTAAACTGCATTATCACCACATAGTAAGGAAGCCCCTGAATCTAAATTATGATGAGTGGGAGGGTAAATGTGATTCCCGCAATAGGTCAGTTGTGGAGTAAGTAGGTTCATATGTTAATAGGTTTCTACTAGACTAATGGCCATCAGGATCTTTACAAACCATACAACCCAACCCAGTTTTTTTCCAGACTTCCTTGGACACCTACATGGTGGGATATGTTAATAAAGAGGCAGGTAAGGGGTATGTAGGGGGTATGTCTGTTGGGAATTAATTTACTTACTGTGACCTCAGACACATTGGGGCTAGACTGGGGGTGAATTTGTGATTTCCCATCTAATGATCAAGGTTTCATTTGAATAGGGTCAGGGATGGGCTTATTCCATAGCGTGGGGATCCTTTTAGACAAATTTTTATCCCTACAGCAGGGTTCTATTTATGCCACAGTCAAAGTTCAGGTCCATGGATCTAGTATTTCTGGTGCTGTTTGTCTTGTGGATGTGCAAGACATCCATCAGACCTGGATCTGAAGATGCCTTATATGTTAGGCATAGATCACCTCTCAGTATCCTGTAGGAGACTGCATACAGAGATAGAACATTAAGGTGATCTGTGTAGGATAAGATATTTATAACCTGGATTCTCGTGGTGAGTAAACATTGAGGGCATTCCAGCTGTTGTAAGTGTCTGGTTAGGTACATGCCAATGGGGGCATTCTGCTCAATGATGGGTCTGATAAGGGATGGGTCTGCTAAGGACTGAGTAGATTAGTACTATTACTTCCTTGGATCTGGATGCCATAGGGCACCACAGTGGCACAATGAATAGCATTGTCGCCCTACAGCAAGAGGTTCCCCTGGTTCAAGTCTCATCTGGGGCACCTTCTGTGTGGAGTCTGCATGTCCTTCCTGTGTTTGCATGGGATTCCTCTGGGTGATTCAGTTTCTTCCACATTTGAAAGACATGTAGTAGGTGAATTGGACACTCTAAATTGGCTATAGGTTTGGAGTGGAAGAACTACTACTGACGGGCCTGCCACTGGGAGGTGTAGACCTTTCCTGTAGATAATGACAACCCAATCCCATGTATAAAAATTGGGAAAAAGGGGTTGTGGATAGATCTGGATACCATACCCTTGCTTATGAGTTGGGTGACATAGAATGATTTTCTCACTGTCTTGGACAGAGGCTCAGGAAACTAATCTAAAATGGAGGTGAAAGCCAACACATTGTGGCTAGGCTTATAAATGCCCTTGGGCAGATAGCCTAGTACCTACCTATGAATCTATGAACCTATGTGTTGGTTGAATGCCATATTGCTGTCTACATATGTTCCCAGATCCCTATTGGGTCAACTCCTAGGGATGTTTTATCAATGAAGTAATTAGCTTGGATGGAGAATTTCCTAAAGTGCACTATAATGCATTTATTGAATTGAGTTTTAATCCATAGCTTTTATGCTAGTCATTTGTTTGTGTCTGAACCTCTTGTAGGATGTTTGTGTCATGGGGAATCTATGATAGCTCCAAATTTCCAGTCATCTGTGAAGTCGGTGAACCATAGGCCTTTGACATTAGCCTTGACTTTCAAGATGTAGATGTCAAACAGGAACGGGTCCAACATTCCACTGGTGATGAGTCTCTTGGTGGAAGGGATCTCAACAATCCTGACTTCTTGGTTCCTATATGTGAGCCAGCTGACAATTCAGTGAGTTATGTAGGAATTTATACCTACTTTTGAGAGTTTGTCAACAATACCTGAGTGGGGGATTGAAGTGAACACCTTGGCCTGATACAGGTAGTTGGTATGCACCATTTTCTCCTCACCCATAGCCATGGTTACCCTCTTGAAGGGTCTTAAACCCAACAACTAGGTGTGAGGAAGTCATGGAGATGTCCCAGGGAGACGTAACACATGCACAACAGCAGCAAAAGGTCTGGTATGACAAGACAGCCAGAGAGTAATCTTTAAGGTTAACAGATGGCATTACCCATTCCTGTGAAAAACAACAAGTGACAAGCAGTCTGGTAGGGCCTTTTACCTTTGTAAAAAAGGTGAATGAGGACAACTACATGATATAGTTGCCAGACAGAAGGCAGAAGCACAGACTCTATCTTATTAACATGATAAATCCCTATCATGACAGAAAGGACCTGGTACTTAGTATCTACTGTGAGATGGAGGGGAAGCTGTGGGCAGGGTCTGGAAGTAGAGCTCCTCTAAGATGCTAGGTCTGATACCTTGGCTGATGGGATGGCCTTCTCCCCAGAACTAACCACTAACTAGTTCAGGTAATTCAAGCTGCATTGCGGGAATTTGGAAATTTGGGTATATATTTACTGGAAGATGAGGGTATACTTGCCTTTGTTGGATCCCATATAGACACAGGACCCTAGGGACTGATCAAACAAACTCCTTATAGAGTGCCTGAAAGACTTAGATAAACTTTGCAAGAGGACCTGAAGGACAAGTTGGAACTGGAAGTGTACCAGGAGTTCATCAGTCCCTTTGCCTCACTGTGGTACAAAAGAAAGAAGTCAACACCCAGTTCTTATTGGACTACAGGAAACTGAACAGTCACAAAGATGCTAACCCCATTCCCAGGACAAATGAAACCTTAGAACAGCTGGGTAGGGCTAAGTAGTTAACTGTTATTGACCAAAAGTTACTGATAAGTACCCTTGACACCTGCAGCCAGGGAGAGGAAAGACCCTTGACTCCATTTTGGTTTTATGAGTTTATGAAAATGCCCACTGATTTGAAGAATACACCAGGTACTTTCAAAAGGCTGGTAGATCACATCTTAACATTAGCAGGAGATTATGCCCTTGCTTACCTGTATGAAAGTGCTAGAGACAGCTTGTTATGGATAGAGGATGTGCAACATGTCAGGAAAGTGTTGGGCAGACTGCAAGTTGCAAGGTTGACTATCAAGGGTAACAAGTATCAAATGGGTATGCAGAGTTATCGTTATAGGGCAACTTGTGAGTGGTGGCAAGATAAGGGCAGAGCCTGTCAAGGCTGTGGTTATCTGGACAAAGCCCAACCCCACAGATGGGGGTACTCTAAGGACAGCAGGGTGCTACAGGAAATCTGTTATCCAGTTTAGCACGATAGCTACTCCAGTTGCATAACTTACTAAGAAAAATAGACTGGATATGGTTACCTGGATGGCTGACTGTGAGCAGGTATTTCAAAAGCTCAAGAAAAGCTCAAGGAGGCTCTTAGCTGACCCCTCTGTTATTGCCAATACCGATTTTGGTGAGTATTGATGATACAAGTTGATGCTTCTAACTATTGGGTGGAGACTGCACTTAGCCAGGTTTTTCAGAGGGATAAGTACATCCTGTTATGTACTTGAGCCACAGAGTTCAACTAAGGGAAGAGTCTTATGCAACCACAGAGAAAGACTGAGTAAAGTGTGAGGTTTGCAAGTTACAATCCTGCCTATATGACAGAAAGTTCACTGTATTTATGAACCATTACCCTTTAAAATGGCTACAGAGAACAAGCGTGTGGAATGGGAAGCTTCTTAGATGGAAATTAGCCTTGCTGTCCTTGTAGTGCTAAGACTAATGTAGGCTGTCTATCTAGAGAAGGTATTATGTACTATACCAAAAGACTGCACACTTGTATCAAACTTTGTTTGTGGAGGGATGCTCACAGAAGACCTGCTTGCGGTTCTTAAGAGGGGGGAATTGTCATGTAATGGATAATTCCTGAGCCAAAATGTAATGTATTTTTCTCTCATCTCTGTTATTTATCTGTATACATTGTGTTTGATTGTATGTCTTAACAAAGTGTAACAGTTGTCTTGTTGAATATAAAAAGTGTGATTAGGAACTTTCTTTTGTTTAAGTATGTAATGACTGTATTTTCTGGTGGACTTAATTGGTTGGATTATCACTAAAACACCAGGGAAGGGAACATACATGGATATGTGTTGGCATCCACTTTGTGTTTAAGGTTTTGTTCCTGAGAACTTTGCTATAAGATGTAAAATCTGATTTAAGTACTTGATTTTATCCAGTGCCAGGAAGATGATGTCATGTAATAAACATGGGGAGGTTACAGAAAAACATTGTATATAACTCTGTGCTAAGCTTTGTGCAAGAAATGATTTAATGTTTTTGTATTTGTGATGGAGCTATCTGTGTGTACCAGTTATTAACTTATAAAACTTATGACAGTTAGGGGCAGTATTTTTCTGTTAACAATAGCCATGGAACATGTTTAGCTGGAGCTTAATTTTGTATATGCAGCCAGTGTATTTCTATTGTCATTTGCTTTATTTCTCTGAGTCACTGCCTGTTACAGAGTGGTGACAGTACTATCATGTCAAGAAGAAAGCTGTGGAGAATTTGAGAATTCTGCCAAACTTCCTTCAGAATCTTGTGTGTGTGCATGTGTGCGTGTGTGCACGCATGCATTTGTGTGTGTCCGTGTGTGTGCGTGTGTGTGTGTGTGTGTGTGTGTGTGTGTGTGTGTGTGTGTGCATGTGTGTGTGTGTGTGTGTGTGTGTGTGTGTGTGTGTGTGTGTGTGTGTGTGTGTGTGTGCGTGTGTGTGTGTTTGTGTGTGTATGTGTAATAATAGTTTATGTGAAAGACAATTATGGAGCATAAAGAGGCATTGTTTTATAGAGTGAGAAAGGGTGGCCAAAGACTCCACTCTTTAAGTAGCCTGTGTGCACTCTAGTCTGGGAGTGTATGTTGAAAGCTCACATCCAGGAGAGCAGTACCCCTAGTTGGGAGTGACGGGATTCAAATCTCATTGTTGCCAGCCATCTTGATGTCATAGTGCATGGTATCCTGCCATTTGGATGTCACAGTGGGTGGTATCCTGCCATCTGGATGTCACAGTGATGGCAATGGACGGATCTCCCTGTAACACTGGTGGCAGTGGAACAATCCACTTATAACTCCTCTTACTGGGAAATCACAATACAGTTTACAAGTCCCTTATTTGTATCTTTATTGTCATTGTGCCGTGCACCCAGGTCATGGCTGCCAATGATCCTACTCTGTCAACAAAAATAAAGTAAAATAAACTAAATAAAACATAGCTTGCTCTCTGGAAGACCTTATAGTAAAAAATAAACTCAGACACTTTGTCCACATAAGGCAAAGACAGAATTCAATACTGAACACACTGATGTTGAAAAAGATCTACTGCAGAAGAAGAAGGGCTGCAGAGGCTAATGTGGGTAGGCTGCACTACTGAATTAATGGATGTGAATCTGCAAGAAGTTATAGAAGCAGTTCTTGACAGGTAGACATGGTCTGCTCAAGTTCTTGAGGTCACAAGTCAAATTTAACTAAATGATTACACTAAAATAACAAGAATGCAAGGTTATCTAGGTAGGGCTAACAGTTCAGTTCTATTATCTACTAAAAACAAAACTGTGACTGTGTTAATTGGTAAAACATGAAGGAGCTGAAAGAAGAATCTGGCTCTGTAATGACACAGTCCATAAACTGAAGTCAGTACTAAGTACATGAAAAGAATGGAGTCACACATTACACTAAAATAAACCTCCCTTGGGTATCATTTTTGAACTGTAATGTTAAGTAGAAAACTCCTTTTACTAGGACAGATACTCCTCAGCTATTGTTTACAGAACAAATACAAATCTGCTCACTTTTTTAATGCTGTACTTCTGTTAATCAGATAAGCCAACTGAACACAAGTGACCTTTTTCAGGAGTGACACAAGAGTCTGGTTAAATGACTCATTCAGAGTTACATAGCAGGCAGAAGGAATCAAACTCTCTATCAACTGATTACAGAAGGCATCTCATTAATAGACTGGAACCATAAATCTCGGGGGTATATACCAAAATTCTTTTTAATGCATCCTACTGAGGTGTATACATATACATTTCTTATACAAAATCTTTTTTATTTTGTAGAATAAAGGTAAAAAATAATTTCCTCTTTCTTACAACCTGAATGTTCAAGGAAGAAAAACTTAGTTCATCTGACCTATACCTTTTTATATGAAGACAAAAAAGCATATGAAAATCTTACTGAATAATAATGAGGAATAACATAGCCTGATGACTCCTGCACCGTATGCACAGTAATATAATAAAGCTTCAGGATGCTGGGAGAAAATATCTCATGAAAGCAATGTTAACTTTGAACAAGGGACAGCTGATTCCCTAGGATCTAATCCTAGTCACGCCTATCATGATTAGCTATGAACACACAAATTCTAAAAATACCCAGCATAACACCAAACCCACCACCTAAAGTATTTATAGTTTTTTCATTTGGTCTACAAGATTAGTTAGTAATGCAGAATACCCTTTGCCCAACTCCTTATTTAATCTTAATAACTTAACTACTTTTGGGTAAAAAGAATGGTCAGCACAGGAATATGGGATATCACAAGCAAAAAAAAAATGTTGCTATAATATCACAGAAACACATTATTCTGATGGTACAATAGCTACACCTGAATTGATAGAATATTTGTCTTTTAATGAAGAATGTCACAAAACAAACAGGTAAGATTATTTACACTGAGCCACCAGATAGTTATATGTCTAATACTATTTGCATAAACATCCTAACTCTAGAGGCCTGTAGGGAGAATTTGGCTCCTCCATTAGATGTAGTATGAATTATATTCCTTGTCACCCATTGTGAGTAGACTCAAATCACAACAAAGACAAGCACGTCATAATAAAAAGGGCATGTTAAGATAGTTAATAGTTATCACCTTACCAATGTTTTCTCTGCATTTTGATATTGCTTCATCCCAAAGTTAGAGTATTGTAGGAATACAATATACGGGGAATAGAGGACACTCCTTTATGGAAAATCAGCTCTTCCATTACTTTAGAAAGAAACTATAAGCATATTTAAAGAACTGCAAGTATCACCTCCAACACACATCCAAACTCTAAATTCATTTACAGAATCCAATTATTTGTTCTTTTTTTATACCGAAATATAATGAACTAGAGCCATACCTCAAGAAAGAGGTAAGAAATAATCTGTTACCTGTGGCAACTAATACGTAGTTTGAATAGCATGGGTATTATCTCATTCATCACCAACTGAGACTATTATATGATTTTATTAAAATCCTTATAGTACTTTGTACCCCTGTTAGACTACCCACAGTGACATTTGTAAAGATGTGAGTTGAAATTATAGAAGACAAACTATAATTAGTCACTTGGGAGGACCAAACTTCAACAAATAACTACACAAAAATATTGATTTACAACTAAAAGAATACTGCGTTAGTTCACTGATGCAAGCATGTAAGGCACATAGAGGTTAAATAACGCAGTGTAGTATTAGTGGGTCAGTGGTCACAATCAACAAACACATGATGGATGGCGTTTTAGTACAAACACACATAATGTTGGGCATTATAGTACAAACGTGTGTATCTTCATAGTTATGCAACTTAATGGGCACAATCTCAGAATAATTGTTTCTACCTAAATAGCATAAATGCTACAAAGAATTATTGCAATTTACCCACCACTAAAAAGAAAGGTAATCTGAAACCTCTAGAAACATATAACTGCCACTGCATTTCTCATATTGCGCAATTTAAAATTTGCATTCAGTCAAAAAGATATTTTCAAACCTTTGAATTTTTTTTAGTGTTCCGAATTTTATAATTGACCCCTTTCTAAGAACAAGGCACAGTAGATGGATATATTATCATAATTTAATGCCATGCAACACCGCTTGTCGCATTTTTAGGCACCATGTTAGTTTTATTAGGCCTCACGTCCTTTGATAAATCAGCTGAAATGTTTAAATAGAACCCATCTGATGCAGTAGGATGTTTTTTGTATCACAAAAACTTGTTACTTGCACAGCATAATTTACAAGATGACATTTCTCACACATTTTCTGGTATTGTCCTTAATAGCCCTTTTGTTTGAATTCATAGGGCTATCACTTTTCGGTGGTATATTCCAAAATTAATGCAGAACTGTTAGAACTTGAAACTAACAAATGGTGGACCATTGCCTCTGTTAATGTTTTTGAAATCCCAAAAGCTAAGAACAACTTGTGTCATACTGGAATAACTATTTTAGCTAATGTTGAGCTAAAAGGTTCTTTAACTGGAAACTCTGAATGCTCATTACTCAGAAAAGCAAATAATGTAGACCATGAAGCAGACCTTAAATATCCATGCTTATATATATTTAATCTGAGATTCTGAATTTCGATAGCTGAACTGCAGTAGTTATGCTTTTGATAGTGTTTGCTGGTACAAAAATTATGATAATTTAACATAATGTGCGGCACAGAATATATTCTTGGGAACATATTTTTCTCCCATTCATCCTTTGGTTTGCAGATAACAAAAGTATTTCATTAGCAATCTTGGTGCTCCATTTTTGCAAATGTTCTAAAATGAATGGCCAGTTGGTGCTGCAATATCATCTTTATATTTCTATATTCCTCTATTATTTCTAAGCCTGTGTCACTTATGTCTTTCTTTTCCTAGTTGTTTATCACACATAGTCATTTTACTTCCTGTAAAGCTGTGTCATTCTCCGCTCCCCACTCAGTTCTTCTATAATTAATTGTTTCCTTCTTTTTGCAGTACACCATGATTTGATATGGTAGTAACTTTAGTACTCAAGGTTCAATAATTAGTTATGGTTTTGGATTTGGTGTTATCAAAATGGTCTGTAGTGAAATATAATTTGTTTTTAATTTGAAAGTTTTTCAGTACAGATGTATGCCAAAGTACAAACTCACATAAGTGTCGGTATTTCATTTTCACTCTGAATGCCTTTTGGTCTTATCAGGTAAAGATCTGTTTTTATATACAGCAATTCTGTCATTATAGAGCCCTGTCTACTGTTTATTGTAACTCCTAATGCCGCAGAACTTACATCACTCTTAAGTACCGTTACACACTCAAGATCAAGACACTACTTAATTGCCATTTCATTTAAAGGGAATATTTTACTGAAATTTTTACTCAGGAATGATTACCATCAAGTAAACTTTTAAACCATTGTACCCAGGTCAAGCACTTAGCAGACTAGAGTAAGGTTATGCACTTTTAACAAGTTGTTTTTGTAGTCCAAGGTTGGATCCCTTCTACCTCTATTTGCCTGCTTTGTGACTACTTTAATACAATTGGGAAAATGTTCTAAGTTCATCAATGACCTCCTAGATGGCAAGCCTAGTAATCACATATGAATTTACTTCTGAAGTTTTTGTGTTGTGTAGTGCTTTTACCTTATTTATGTTGCAGACATGCATTCCTCTGAAAAAGATGAAGCTGTAAAACATTAACTGTTAAACTCACATTTGTTTCTGTTTATTGTTAGCCAATCTTCTCCTAACATTTCTATTACAGTCCTCAGTTTTATTATATTATGCAGTTTTTTTTCTGTTTATATCATCACTATAATTATTTGCATTGTGTATTCAGTGGGGTCTGTATCATTTGGTCAAAATCACACGTGATCGACCTGCAAAAGATTGAAGACCAGAACATCAAACTGGTTTATCCTCCCTAAAGCTTGCAACAGAAACAAAAGTGTTCTTGCAGGGGCAAACCACTCTGCACCTCCCACACCCCTTGCATATAACAAGTTTGAGATCACTTCTCATTGAGGAAAGGGCAAATACCTAATCCTTGGAAATACTGATATTCAGAGTATAAGCTGGTTCAATGTTACAGTCTTCAATCTTTTGCAGGTCAATCATATAGGACTTAAATCATATGATAGGTAACTATTCATTGTTGCATTTGTAGTATAACACTCTGAACATTTTCTGTAGATGAATTTACCTTGAAATCGCTCATTTATGTCTTTTTAATCCAAGGTGTACTGAGAAACTGGTCCTGCCTCACCTGTCTGGGGATAGATCTACTTAATGCTACTTTGACATAAACTCCAGCTTATTTATTTATTATTTATTTATATCCATAAAGATGCCATCTATTTCCATTTCCTTTCCCTTACTATTGCTTCATTACTTACACTCACACCCTCTGGGGTAGTTGGTACATAGGGTTAAAAGCAGGAGCTGTAGTTTCTGTGGTACAGCGTTTGAATCCCTTAGCCTTTATTTGCCTACTGTGTGACCTGGAGCAAGTCATTTAACCAGACATGTTCCTAAAGATAATCAGGAATTTGGGCTAGACTTCTTAATGGTGCCCTTTGAACCTACAGAATCAATGCAGCCAGAGTCTTCATAAGAATGCACAGGTTTTGGATTTCATCTACTACCCAAACTAGAAGATCTGAATTTTTTTGGTCTAGCCATTTCTTCCATATTTGTAATCTTTTTTTTTTCTTTTACTCCATTTTTACGCCTCCTCTGTCCATCATTCTTACCTGCCCAGCACCTGTCCACACCAACTACTGATCCCCTCCCCTGGAATTAATTACAAGGCTGAGGACAGTCATGGAACAAGGCATTCAGGGACTCAGAATGTCTGTGCATCTGTCGGGGGAGGTTCACTTTTTTTATGGCCTACTCAATTCAATACCCCATTGTGGATCCATGGTTTAGCCTGGGGACAGGTGTGCAATGGAGATGTGTGGTGTTTTGCCCTACCTCTACAACAGATCAGCCACTTCTCCACCCTTAAACCCCTCTTGTAGGCATACCCATCTTGTTATGTCTCCAGCCTCCACCAGAGATCATCACCATAGGCATCCATGGCTGCATGTACCCATCCATGGAATGGTTATGCTCATCCCTCCCTGCCACTACATCAGTCCCACAAGCCACTAAACAAACCTAGGTTGGCTGGGTCATATTCAGGGCTTTATCATCCTATGCCATTAGAGCTGTTAACTCTTTTTTATCCTTTTATCTTAAGTGGTATGGAACACTCCTATGTGGCTGCGCTACTGATTTTGTACTAGAGTCAGAATGCAGTCTTACCAGTTAATTATATACTTTGCATATAGTACTTTATACTCCTAAAATATGTTTTGCATTTTTATTTTAATTTTTCTGCCCACTGAGTTTAATTTTTTATAATCCAGAGTTTCTTTGCTATTGGAAAAAGTAGCAATGATCGCCCTGTATGTTCTGAGATCTGCATTTTTGTTATGCGTACTTATTTGTGCAAAATACCATTGCTGGTAAATATTTCTTTGTCTTTCAAAACTTTTTATCTTCTAGTGAGATATTCTTCAATTTACTTCAGAACTTTCCTTTTTAACTGTATTTATGTTACTGCATTTTTTAAACATTGTATGTCCTGTCTAGATCTACATTTCAAGTGACATAGGCTGCAGTAAACCATCAGGCATCATGTTATGATCAAAAAGTATTTCTCATGTTCTCTTGCTGAAGTACAATTGCATATTTTCTTGTCTCCTGATTTACATCAGTGAAATTGCAAATCTTTGTTAATGTCTTCAGTTCTGAGTATTACGCATTTATAGTCGTATGTTTCTTGTTCCTTTCTGAACTTTTTACTTTCAAAATGTACATGTCTTTTTGGCTCAGAATATTTAATTGATTATTTCTGTCCATCTGCTTGTGCTCTGCGCTGCCCACAAATTCTTCACATACTTTGTAAACTTTGCCTTGCCAAGTGTAGTAGCAATGATTTTAATCTGGCATCTGTTGTCATGTCTAATGAAGTCAAATACTTTGTACATATAGACAATGATGTTCCACATTGGTATCACACTGAGGCAAACTTGATAGTATTTTAAATACTTTTGTTATAAATGACAATGTTCATCATTCCCACTACTGCAGTAGCTTTTAGGCACTTCTAGATAAAAAATACGGCCTTGCTCTATCCCATCTCATGGATTCTAGCTGTGAAAAAGTATGCACAACGTCTTCAGATCTATATCCTCTTTTGGTATGTACTCTGCTTCTCAGATGATGCGATGACCTTGCTTGATCTTGTCTGAAGGGAAGTGGAAGGCTGATAGACCCTATGAGACGGGATAGTCCAAGGCCGTATTTTTCATTTAGAACTGGGACTGATAATGATCATCTTTACATAATTCTAAAAGATTTGTCACGGTCCCCATGTTCTACACTAGTAATGTGAATAGGGTTACAGAGTTGTTTAAAAAACACTGTCCTGTATTGCTTCCTGATGAGAGAATTAGGATTTCATTTGGTGATTAACCACATTTTAGCTTCAAGAATAGGAATTCTTATGCAGGGAGAGAGATGTGATAGGGACATATCCTTGTTCTAAATGTAATTTCTGCATGTACATTTGTAAGGATAGACATTTTTTACATCTGGATACAGGGAAAGATTTAATTTTAGTGCTAAAGCCCGTTGTGGTACAAAAAACTTGATTTGTTTAGCACAGTGTACAAGATGTACTTTGTTCTATATAGCAAAGACCAACAGGACTTTTAGGGAACGAATAAGAGAACATGCCTATAATATTCGCATAGGTAATATTGCGAATGTGCTTGCTAAGCAGGTTTCCTTTATAGACCACACATATTCATTTCATTTTATGGCAGCTGAGAATGTAGAAGAAAATATTTGGCTGGGTGATATAGAGAATAATATAGAGAAAATAGAACTGAGATGGATACTTAAGCTTAGAGCTAATAGAGTCTCCGGCCTTAATGGTATGATTTTCCTTAGACCGATTCTGAAGTCCCAGAGTTTATTGAATTAAGTAGATAGGATCTTATGCATTGTGTTATTTTAAGTCGATAGCAGTTTATTAGATATGGATTTATAGAGTATTATGCCTTTAAATGACATAGTTTTGTTGCGTGATGATGTCACTTTGCTACTTAGTATCTGTTAGAACAAAGTAAGGACTTCTGAGGTTTCTACATGAAATGTATTTGTTGTATGATGATGTAACTTCATTCATTATTAACTATCTGTTTAAATTAAGGTAAATGTTCTTTTTATTGGTTGATTTTTGTTTTTAAATGTGAATTTGTTGTATAAAAGAAAGTTTTATATTGTTTTACTCTATTGCAGTGGTCTGATGAAGCGGCCTGTATGGTCCTGAAAGCGCTAACCAAATAAAATAATTTTTATCCTCAGTCTGTAGGTTAACTCATTCTGTTTTTACTTGATTCACTTACTGTTTACGTGGTTGACCATTAATCCTTTGGGGAATTGCTTTGTGTTCTACTTGGATAATACAACAGGTGATACAATTACTGATCACCACACATGTGTAGCACTGATCAAAGGACGGTCATATATACACAAATACAGCACAACAAAATGGAATAAGTGAATGTAACCAGTATGGCCATACACATGTACATCCATGTAAAGCAGTGCATATTTATTAGAAATGCTTACACATGGGCATGTATGCTAACCTGTGTATACATGTCCTGAGGGTTGGGAGGGTGGCCTCATGGTTAAGGTGTTTGCCTTACAAACACAAGATGCAGGATTTGAGTCTCACAAGGGATAATTGGCTAGGCTTACAGTGGCTCGCAAGGGCAGTTAGCCTAGTACTAACCTATGAAGCTATGAACCTATAATATAAGCTATGTTCAAAAAGACTGGCTAGTGGCATAAGCAAGATATGGACAAAAAAAAGGAGCCATGAGTGATTGTAAACAAAGCATCATCTCCATATGTTCAGTAAGGGACCAGTGAATGTCAATGCAGTATGTGAAGGATACATGTTTCTATGTACCTATTACAGTACTGTAAAGCAACATGGCACAATAATTGTCAGTACAAGGCACACACAAGGTCATTGTGCCAGTGGGACAGCATGATGCAGCAATGTAACATAAGTTACATAATCAAGGACATGTTCTATTGTTGAACAGACATAAGACAGCAAAAATCAATGCATAAATGGGTACAATACAGACACATGGATAACATGTACAAATAAACACACTTGTCTGACATCTCTGTGATATGTAAGAAGAATGGGAATAATGTGGTATGTGAGCTGCTGTCATCTCTCATAAGTATATACAGAAACAACACAAGCACAGTAATTGTGCCCCATTCACGTTATGTTAACTGCAGTAGGCTTATGTGTCACATACAGGGTCAGATTGTATCGGACAGAACAATATTATGCTGCAATGCATGCACAGGAGTACACACATACACACATACAGATTGAAGTATTGGCAGCCCTGGCCATATGGAGTAATGTATGCAGTAATTCTCAGCATGTGAAGATCATGTAAATAATAATGGTAATCTGTCATTTGGTAATGTGCGTCATACTGCAGCAGCAAGATAAAGCCACATATGACCTGATATATGCAGTGCACATTATGATGTATGGCAGAAAAGCAATATGAGATATCTGCACAATTGTGGCCAGTCTGTAAAAAAAGTTAATATGGAAAACACCATGGTGGCAGCATTACAAAAGTAGGCCAAACAGACAATAGTTACATTTCTGAGGGACCAGCCTGATTGGGTTGAACCTAAAGAAAGATCTCTCTAGCGATCTCCTGGAAGGAGTTGCACATGGCCCACACCATGTCATGAAAGTAATTATCCATCATGTCCCTCATCTGTGTCTGGAAGATGTCTGCCATTATGTCCCAGATCTAGTCCAGAAAACTGTCTGATTGGCATGGTGGTGCATGTCTTCTAGTCTGAGCTGCAGGAATAATGGCATGTTTGGGTCTCTGTCTATCGTCATGATCATTACCCCTGCCATGGTCATCATCCTGGTCCTTGCTGTCTGACTTGACTGGCAGTGGTTTGGTGCATCTTCATCATCTAACTGGTGAGCAGGCATGTGTCCCATGCTCTGTCAAATTTCAATACAGGTACAAAACATTATACATATATAATAGGTATTGACCTAAAATCAGTGAATAAATGAATTCTCATACAAAGCTTACATAGTCTACATGTTATTACTATCATGTATGTGACGCTACACTGCTGTCTGGCCTCATCCAAGTATAATATCATATGTGATGTCAGGCATATATTCAGTCGATATGAAATTTCAAAATGGTGTGTAACATACATCACAGTCATATGCAAAGCATGTCTGAAATAAAACACAATTATTGATAAGTCATGAACATAAAAGCATATATATGCCAGTTAAAATACATTTCCATTATGTATGTATATATATATATATATATATATATATATATATATATATATAGGCATTTATCATATACATTGTGTGACTGTGTACAATGCATTGCTATGACAAGTCAGTTAAAAACATGCCAGTAGTCATATGCATTTGTATAGTATAGCAAAGTAGAGATTACACAGTGCACAATACATGTTACTGAAACATTCTCCTTCTACTTCTCTTCCCCCCTGAGCTTTAACCGTTATCTCTATGGCAAATGCCATATTGCATATCCTTTATGTACTAGGTAAAATTGTTTTGAAACTGATCGAACTTATGTATGATCTCTAACTGTTTGAGTTCCATAATGTATGTTGATTTTATTAACAAGTTGATGTTTATTTCTATTTTATTGTATGTTTTTATTAACAAGTCTGTTCTTTTATGTTTTGTGTGGAGCTTTTCTCCCCGGGCCTCTACTGAAAATGGACATATATCCAGCTAGACTAGCCCGGTCAACAAATGTAAAATAAAATAAAATAAATAAATAATAAATTTTGAAGGCCCTGTAAAGGAGATCATTTTCACAGTGCTAATATGAATATGGATGTAATACACATGGCAAGTCATCCTATATTCTCACATGTATCTACTGTTTCACACTTTGTATTTACATGTGTCATGTAACACAATTAGGCTTAAAGGCAGACATCTGAAACAACTTATGTATTATTGTAATGTCAGATATATACCAACATAACTGTGAAGAGATTAAATTATATGCAACTGACAACATCAAAATATATGAAACAGGACATGTCTAATGTTTGCCCAATTTACATCACAGTATAGTGCATTTGTTGTGACACAGGAACGGTCATCAGATTTGGCTCCTAATATTTATGCATATGTTTTATAACCAAATAAACAAAAGATGTAATAATAACAAGCGTAATGTCACGATTATGCAACATTCTAAATATCATAATATTCATAAACTGATGATATAACTAGAAGGCCATGAATGGGTCAGTGTGCCCATCATACGTTGTCATTGCTAGTCTGGTACATTACATGGCATGCACTAATCAGTCTGTGAGACATACTTCTGTTATTACTTGCACATTCGCTGATGTATCAGCCTTCAATATGAATGCAAAACACATGTATAGCACACAGACAAATTTACCAGTAATTTTCAAGCCAGAGTTGGTCAACTGTAAGTTAATATTGATAATAGACCTTTGAAAAGTAATCCTAGTATAAGCATGTAACCAGACCAGAAAAGCCCTACACTAATATCAATCATAATCTTCAAAAAACACAATTTGGGATTATACCTCTGTTCTTCACTCAATGTGTGCCTCACACGTTTATGTTGAGGTGTCAATATAACATTTAAATTTTCACTGTAACTCATCATTATAAGCAACTAATGTGTCTCGTTTATATACCATAGTTAAAATATGTGTGTTAAAAGTGTATTGTAAGATTAATATCAAAGGTGCACTTAAAATGTATATACAAATGAGATGAACAATGCAACATGGTTAATGGGTAACATTGCAACATTATATAATCAGAATGGAACTTGAAAGCATTTGAACAACTAAACACAGTCACAAGCATGGCAACAAAATTTAATAGTTAGAAATTATATATGACATATAACAGTCCCTAAAAAATATATATCTCTGTCAATGCCTATGTTTGCATTATACTAAGATATGTACTTGAACAGTAGTGATGATCATAAGTATACTATACAATACTTCAGACATACAGCAAAACTAGGACTGGCTTTTAGTATACCAGTAAGAGGAAATGGCACATAATGTTGTACTTAAACATCAAAATACAGTTATACCGTGTTGAAATAGAAGTGGACCTCAAGAAGCATATGCCAATAAAGGTCTGCCTGCAGCATTAAGAATGCAACCAGTGGAGTCTGATTTAGTAATAGTATATGCAGCTTATGTGCAACCTATAACTTAGCAAGAACCCCTACCACACATTTACTACTGCCTGCTATACACACAGGAGTAACAGTACAACCAAATTATATGCAAACCAGTCACAGAACTCTCAATATGCCAGGTGAACACAAATATGTCTACAAACATCACATAAGCTTCATGGAATAAAAACATAAGACAACATTCCACATAAAAATATGCACACATTAATGTTATTCATTCTAAATCACTATGCATTACACATACCTTACAGATGCATTATCACATTAGCATGCCTGAGTGTTACAGCTACACATTTAACCTGAAAATCTAAAAGCCTATGCATATGCTGCATGCACAAAGCTTGATTCCAGTGCGATCTTCAGCAGCTGCAACAGAAAAAGAAGCTTAAGATCAGTACATGATGACTACTACAAAAAACCAGTGAAAAATTAGACATGCTGGCAAGCATTGCCATACAATGCAATGTCACAGTCAGGGATTGATGTTTCACTTGGAGTGCTACATACACATGATAATTACTGCAGACAAACTGCAATAAATGAAATTCAGACTTGCAGCTTTCACCATAGCTCTCAACCTCTTAGTGCTAGAAATCTGGACAAAGCCCGACAAAATGGGGGGACAATGGACCAAAAATAGGGACACAATTTAAATATTGCTCCTATAAACTTAGAAAGTTGTTAGAGTAACATGGTTTATTTTAATATACATTTTCTGAAGGATTTGAAGTCTGAAACTCAAATGTATGTCATTATTTACTAACATAAATCCTCAGATCATCCCAGTGATTTGTCAGAAAACTACAAATTTTATGAGGAACAGACCAAAAATATGAGCCAAACATCTGGACATTCTGCAAAAATCTGGGCAGTTGAGAGGTATGGCCACCCATGTTCATACTACAAACCAGGACTCCACCAGCCTAGTAATTGATCTTTGCTGTGTTTTCATGAATTGATGGAAGTCAAGTCTCTTACATCTGTGAATACACAGGGAAGCATTACAGACATTAACAGGTGTGCCGATCTAAGATGACATTGTGTAAGTGTACAGAGATACTTAACAATGTGAACAAAGCCTACAAATGTTCAGTTATTGTATGCTGAATTATTTTGTGACATTATGTCATAATCAATAAAACGTGTACTATGTATATGATGAATACCTCAGTGTTGAAATCCTCCTGTATGTACATATGCATGTATACAATTTAATACATATGCATATGTACATATGCAGACGTATATAGATTGGTAGATAGATCTAAAGGTATAGGTGTACATGTGTTTGACAAATGGCAACAGCTATCCTCAGCAATCACTAAAGCACACACCAAAAGCAAATCCTAACACTATATTAAAACCTACACCTGATGATCTCCCAAGAACAAGCCCATAAGACAAGCAAACACTTTTCCTAGTATTCTAGTTATAAGGGATTCTACTGTGTGACACACAGCCACTGCCAGCGGACTGAACAAGGAGAAGACACTGGTTAGTTGCTTATCTGGAGCTAAGCTCTGCAGTATCACATATGCACTCAAGTCACTGCACGATAGGTACCCATATGATTCTGTCATAGTCCATATGGATGTAAACAACGTGAGACTTACCTCCGTGGACTATATGAAAAGAAACATTATGGATCTCTCTGAATATGTGTGATAGACAGGTATGTGCCTTGCATTGAGCAGCATTCTACCTTCACCAAGGATGATGTCACTGTAGGAACAGAACATTATTAAATTTAATAATTGGCTTGGTTTTTGGTGTCACTCCAGGGGGATCCTATATTAGCATGAGAGGATATAGTTAACAGATTATGTTCCTTTGCTAACAATGGTCTGCACCTGTCCACCCTGTGCTTTTGTTTATTGGTTAAAACTTTATCCACTCCCCTTAGTATTTTTTAGGCAATTTCAAAATGACAAAGTAATTGACATAGCAAAATAAAAAAAAACCTCAAAGCAAGATTAAGGTGTTAGTGCCCAATGCTAGGAGCCAAACTGTGGAAAATATGGACACCTGTATGTTACCAAGACTTGGTTTAAAGCCATAGAAAGTACTCATACTCTGGCAATGCAAAGCTCTAGTGCCTTCCACACATTTAGGCCAATAGCAGTACAGACAGGGGCTAACAGTGAAGGTGTCTCAGTCTACAACAGCAATAAATACAACTGCAGCTTGGTTAAACAGGATGATGCTCCCAACCCAGAGAACACAGCTACCTATGCAGAATTATTCAGAGAAACCTTGTACAAACATGTAAATGGCTGCAATAACTATCAGAATCCATCCATCATGGGGTTAGGGTGTCACTTCAACAGTGACAATCATCTAGATCCAAGGTTTATACCACCAGGTGACTAGCCCAATCACAGTACTTCTTCTACACCACACACTCACACCTATAACCAGTTTAGAATGTCCAGTTCAATCCGTCTACTGCATGATTTTAGAATGTGGAGGGAACCCACATAAACACAGGGAGGACATGCATGCTCTGTACAGAAGGCATTCATGCAGTGAAACAAATGAGTAAACCCTTTACTGTGAGGCGACAACACTAATCACTGTGTTACTGTGCCATACATATTTGAAGTAAGCCCAAATCTAACACACACACACACACACACACACACACACACACACACACACACACACACACAATGGTTTAATGCTTACCTTAACAGAGTATATAACACAAGAAGAAAAGTCATGGCCAAAACCAGAAAGAGTAACTTTCATAGAGACAAGAGCTCTCTGATTTAACTATTACAAATTACTAGGTCAGGACAGCCTCCCAGGCTAAGGACAATTACAAGGCCTTCTTCAGATATGTCAGAATTCTTAACAGTAACACTCAGCAGTGTGCAGAACTGGTTATAAATGGTACAACCTTCACTGACCAAGGTGACACAGTGAATCTACATGCTGATAAATTAGCTCTAACTTGCTCTTAACCCCCCACTACTCCCCATGATATCCCTTCTAGTATATGTCCCCAGTATCAACAGGGAGTAGGTCCTGGCAGTGCTTACTAAGGCAAAAAACACTGCTTCAGTGGACCCTGTCAATATCCCTGGTTGCATCCTAAATATTTGAAAACATGACCTAGCAGGACCACTTGAGGAACATTTCAACTGCAGTCCCAAAACAGGTTACATGCCAGGTGAATGGTGAGCCACAATGGTCATCCCTCTTCATAAGGGTGGACCATCAGCTGACCCAGGGAACTATTTCCCATCAGTCTGACAGGTCTAGTATGCAAAGCCATGGAAAGAATTATCATAGAAATTATCAGCAAAGACATTGGCAAACTACAGATGCTGGACCCATCCAGGTTTGACTTTTTTAAGTGAAGGCTTTGCTTGCTTATCTTGGTAGACTTCTTTGAGAGGGGTGCCAAGGTTATGGATGAGAGTAAAACAGTGTATACCACCTACCATGACTTAGCCAAGGCATTTGATACATTACCCCACTCAGGAACTATTGACAAACTCTCAGAACCAGGCATAAATTCCTACATAACTTCCTGGATGACTGTCTGACTCACAGATAGAACCCAAGAAGTTAGGATCTCCTCTACCAGGAGATTGGTCACCAGCAGAGTACTCCAGGGCTCAGTGTTGGGCCCACTCCTGTTTGGCATCTTGGACATTAAGGCAAATGACAAAGGCATCTGCCTCACCCAGTTCGCAGATGACTGTAAACTTGGAGCTATTACAGAATCCACCCATGACACTGGTATAATATTAGAGGGCCTAACACAGACAAATGACTGGTGCCAAAGCTATGGATTAAAACTCAATGTGAAGAAATGTATCATAGTATCCTTTTGGAAATCATCCACCCAAGCTAATTACTCCATCTATAAAATGCCATTATGAGTTAACCCAGTAGTTAGGGGTCTGGGAACATACAGTTTGTACAAAAAACAGTAAATGCAATGACCAAACGCTGAAAAACACCAAAAAATTAATGAGTCAAGTAGTAGGATGAAAGAAATTTTCCATTTAATACATCCGTCCGTCCTGGTACCTCGGCAATTCACCTTCAATGGAACAAATAACCATTCAAACACATCCTATTTTTATATGCTCATCAATTAATTCATTAAGTTGCTGGATCATTACATCATTAACCCTTATGATACCAGCACTTCAAATGAATACAATCAACAAATCACTTTACAAATATAAAACATTAAATACTCATTACATACTTTTGTTAAATACTAAATGCAGAACTGTATGAAAAACATGTATATATAATATATTTAAATGTGTATAAATTCAAAAGTTAATTTAACCCAAATACTTAACCAAATACTACATAAAGATTCATACTATGATGCCACTATTTAAATTCATTCCCCTGGGGTACAATGTATGATACCCTAAAATCATTCTATGTTCTAACCTGCTAAGTTCAATCTTAAAGCTGCCTGCACAAAAATGTGGTCTGGCCAGTACACTGTTTGAATGGTTATTTGTTCCATTGAAGGCGAATTGCCGAGGTACCAGGACGGACGGATGTATTAAATGGAAAATTTCTTTCATCCTACTACTTGACTCCTTTGTTTTTTGGTGTTTTTCAACATACAGTATGTACGCAGTTGTCTGGCCTTCAACCAAAATGTAGCAAATATAGTAAGAAAATGATTCTATGCATCCCAACTCATAAGCAAGGCTATGTCATCCAGGTCAAAAGAAGTTTTAGTATCACTCTTCTCAGCCCTTATCAGACTCATCGCTGAGTGCAGTGCCCCCTTTGATACTGTATGTATCTAATCAAACACTTGCAACAGTTGGAACGTCCCCAAAGGTTCCTCAAAACAAGAGTCCAGGCTATAAATATCCTGCCCTACACACATGACCTTGAGACTCTATTGCTATATTCAGACTCCTACAGGTTACTGAAAGAAGATCTGTGCCTGACATATAGGGCATCCTCAGATCCAGTTCTGATAGATCTGTTGCACACCTGCAAAGCATGCAGAACCAGAAACATGATCCAAGGACCTGAACTTTGTCTGCAACATAAATAGAACATGCTGGAGAGACCAATATGTGTCTCAAGGGATCCCTGCCTATGAAATAAGCTGTCCATTCATGTGAAGCAGAGTTCATCCCTGACCTTATTCCAACAAAACCTTGACCACTGGATGTGAAATCACAAATTTACCACTGGTCTGGCCACTATGTCTTTGATGGACAGAGGTCAACAGTATAATATACCCCCCCACACACATAATCCTTTGCTACCTCCATACTAAGGGTCTATATCATATATTTGAAATTCCAAGATGTCGAACACCATATGTTCGAACTTGAAATTTCAAATATTGAAAACATCGAATGCTCAGAATAGCAAATTTTTTCCCAGGAAAAAAATTTGCTGTTCCGAGAAACATACATACAACACAAGCACACCAAAATAAATAAACCACACACATACAGTTAACAAAACCCAACCCCACACTAAACCACACATACATTACTAACTATCCACTTACCTTAACCTGCACCCTAACCCTAAGGTCCGTAACTCTCACACCACAGTGGAAGAAATAGCAAAGCCATGGAATAGCCCACCGAAATCTTGCCCTAGGTAAGATTTCGATGTTCCAGGGCTTTGCTATTTTTCAACATTCTATGGTTTGGGTTCGACGTTTTGACATTCGGTGTTTTCTGTGTTCGGAATTTTGATATAGACCCCATACTAACATACCCCTGCCATATAGGCTTCCAAGGTACTTTGGGAAAAAATGGGTTGCAATGCATTGCTTCATTTATAAAGACCCTGGTGGTCATTAACTTAGCATAAACCTATGAACCTATATACATATATTAGGCAAATGTGAAGTTGTGTGTATATATCACATGACAAATAAAAGAAAATCACAAGTGCTGCCATGTGTACTACATAGGCTGCTATACACATTTAACAATGATTTGTCATGGTTGTTCATAGGTAAGTACTAGGCTAGCCGCCCTTGTGGGCCATTTTAATTTTAGCCAATTTCCCTAGTGTAGTGAAGCAATCCTTGTACTTAGTTCTTCTAAAGCAACCACTTTAGCCATTATGCCAGCTCCAACCTCCAAATGAGAGGTCAGCATTAAATCCTGTACCTTGTATATGTGAGGAGAAGAACTTAACCATTATGCCAACCCCCCCAAAAAACTCCCCATAATAGCATCACATTGCACATAATGTGTCTAAAGTGTGTTGTGCAACAAGAACTGGTGACATCTGAAACATAAATGTTTGATAGAGTGGAACAAAAGTACTACTGTTCATTACACATTTCCTGCAAATCAGGCATGCCAACTGAATGATATTCAGTCTGGCCAACAACATATATAATGTCTGTGGTGGGATTCTAACAACAAAAATATGTAATCTTGACTGCATGTCATCACTTTGCTTACAGCGATACCCCTCGACTATAATATCACAGGTTTCTGACTACTCAACGTTTACTAAAACCATTTTTCTGCACTTGAAACACATATATAGCCATTAAAGGAGTTACTGTACAACTCTGGGATTTAAACTTACACATGTAAATTAGGTAGGAGGGCAGTTAATGAAAAGAAGAATGGATTATAATAGGCTGATGTGCAATTTAAACTGTAGAGATAACATATGTATGTATGTACTATGCAGCATTCACACATATATCATTATCAACAGAAGTATACTACATAATGTTTCTAGAAGCTTTGCAGATAATGGAGATATTCCCAGTCATTTGCAGCCTAAGCACTATAGGCGTCAATGTACCATGCCCATGCTAGATGTAAAATTTCTACTGTATAACTTATCAAACAACTATAGATCTTTCATTTGGTTGTTTTAAGTAATTACGTAACTGCCAAGATATTATTCAAGACAGGCTATGCTGGGATTTGAACCCACATATATGCAAATGACATTATGTCCAACAAACTAAATGTGTAAGTGTAGCTGATGTGCATGGAAGTGTGTCAGAGGGGGTCTGCTTACCATAACAGGCACATTGATATTCACAGCGATGTCATGGCTCTGACCTGCACACACTTGCACATGTCACTGATCATGCAGCATACCAGCTGCATGTGTTACATGAAGGATATGAGCACAGACATGGAGAGATCATGGTAGCATTGGCTGCACAGAATGACAGTGTTGTATCTGTTGTACCCTCTAGTGAGAGCCTTCTTATGGTGGTACTAATGCCGTGCTGTGGTATGAACCAGGTGTTGTGTGCCCTAACTCCACTGAGCAGAGTACCTCCAGAGGGAAGAGGCAGACCCCTCTAATTAGGTCTACACATCACTCTCTGACATCAGTGTCTGTGCTACAACATGCATGCTTATCTGCTCTTGGTCACTTCACTGTGATCCTAGCAGACATGTGCAGCCAGACACATCATACTACTGTTCCTACCCACACTGTGTCCCAAAATGCTAGTGTCTTCACATCCAGCACCTTGGTACAGCACAGTGGGTGAGTGTTTCTGGCCATGGCAGGGGCAGTCAGGACCACAGTGTGAGCCATCTGTGTGGGTGCCCCTGACTATGTTAGAGTAACACTGATGGTTGTTCTGATGTGTGTCCTATTGTAGCATTCTCAGTCTGTGGAAATAACAGCTATGTTTATCACTGGCTAATTAATCTGTAAGTGGCTTTTTTAAATGTCGCATGCCACAGTTTTTTTCTGATCATTTCTCTGACCTAGGTGAGTAGCTTCAAGCCATGATATGTAGTACTTATTTGTCATAAGTATATGTTAGTACAGATACTGACAACAGCAATGGTGTATGTGACAATATCCATGTTTCTATGCTTGCACCTATTTCTAGCTGACATATAGCACATATTTTCATTGTTAACAGCATGGTATCTTAGTCGTTGACCATTTATTGCTACATTACACATTTCATTGCTGTCTGCCATTCCTGCATGCACAGGTATGCCTCTGTATGCATACCTGTGTTACTTATGGTATTTTAATATGGCACTGTACACACATGACCCTCAGCACTTACTGCACTTCTCTGGACCAGTTTCCATTTTATATCCCCATGGTGACATGTAGTTCCCATGTGTACCTTAACATATCTCACTGATTCCACACACGTGCATATCTATCTATCTATCTATCTATCTATCTATCTATCTATCTATCTATCTATCTACCTATCTATATGTATACCTACATTGGTGTATACCAAACATCTCTGGATGTTCCATGGCTGCTGTGTAGTCACTGTCATTGATACTCTGTGTGATTGAGCACATTCTTACCTCTAACTGAGTCATGTTGTACCAATATCTTGTGCATCAAAGTGTTGCCTTATGTGACATTCCAGGTCAGGCATGGGATGTCAGACTTGTTTTTGTCTTTTTGGCCAATCCATGGTATGTTTGTACTTACTAATGTTGCTATAGTTTACCTTTAAAATGATGGCTGGAACATTGAACCTGCTTCCACGAACTTCGAACTGCACCTGTTCAAAACCTCGAATACCGATGTTCCGAACTGCAAAATCTCATCCCCTTTTTGACCCATGTTAGCACTTGTTTGTAGGTGTGGCTTGGTCTGAAATGTCGACGTTTGATGTTTTTTCAAGTAAGTGACATTTCGGCGGTACATTTCGGTGGTACGGCCATTCAACTTTGTACATTTGACATTTTAAAGGTAAACCTCTTGTTATATGTTGTTTACTGTGTTGGACCATGCTGTAACACATCACACAATGCTATATGTGATGCATCAAGTTTAGTGTATGCCCCCTGGTTTTATGTTACGTTTGTGGTGATACATTTCCATACACTGTATATGCCTAGATTGTTTATGGTACTAGCTATTTTATAGCTACCTTCCCATGCTAGTTATCTGTATGATGATATCCTACCTGTAAAACAACACCTTCTGTTGTGCACACCTCCTGTGTGCCACACATATGCCTGTGTGGTCCACTTTGGTGAAGTACCTTACAGAGAGACTTCCTGTGGTGATGTTTTTTCTGTATACATTCAGAATGTGCTCCTTGCTGAGTGTTGTGTATATGATGTTACAGGTGTATTATTTGCTTCTGTTGTGTATGATGTTCAATGTGGACAGCTAATGGTTCCTTTCAATTAGTCATGCTCTGTGCTGCTTTTGTAGGATGACACATGAACATCACTGTTTAGTCTGTGCACATTTATACATGTGACTTGTCATGACTCAAATGTGTCAGACACTGCCATGTTGCCTGAACTAGGATAAATGGCCTCATCCTTCATCACCTACACCTATTTCTTTTCATCCTTGTGAACTCTGATCATCCAGTGATATGTCTGATAGCTCAATATCAGACATCTGTGGTTCTTGGGATAGTTTAGCTACACCTGCTGCTGGCAGGCCACCATGTTTTGACGTTATCATGTTGAGAAGTATGGCAAACATGGTGACCATTTGTGATGCCTTTCCTAGTGTGTACTGTAGTACATCTCAGGCAGTGTCCAGTTATCTAAATACTGCTTTTAGCATGCCACACACACATTTAATGGTGTTTTTTTGTCCTGATGTGTCCTCTGTTGTATGTAGGTGTTGATGGGGCTCCGTATGGTCTCATTAACCAAAGCTCCAGTGGATAACTGCAGTCACCTGTGTTCAGTAGGATGAGAAGGAACATTTGTTCATCTTGTTTACTGTTCTAATGCCTGGCTACTGCTTACTGTACAATGTGAGTCATGTGCTTACCTAGTAGGAGCCCCTCTGGTATTTCATCATATTAGAAAGCAGACCTCAAAGCACTTTTCCTCCATATAGCTGCATCATGCACACTATCAGCATATGATGACATGATATTAGTCATGAGGCTGTCTGCAGAGTACACCACCTGACAAATGATTGATGGCCACCTCGTTCTGTTGATGTACAATTCAGCAACAGGTACAGCTGAGGTTTTGACTGGGATGTGGGTGCAGTGTATTGCACCAAGGGCATGTTAGAAGTTGGCTATGGCATTGACTGTTGCATGACAGTTCTATGCTCCATGGCTATGCATCTCCCATATGTTGCTGAAATGTCACTGAGGCCAGTATACTTAGACTCAGGCACATTTTTGTTTCTGCTGGTACTGGGTTACCCCACAGACTGCAAGCATATGTGAGGTGCACATGTCCTGCACACAGCCTACACCAGCTCTCTGTCTAATCTGTATCTGTCTATTATTGCTTGTTCAGAGAGCTGGCTTAACTATAGCCTGACTCTAAGCCTTGCTGGCTGCCTTCTTGGATGCCTTTGTGGATCTTACTCTATTATGGCTTGTAGCACCCAATTCTGCTGTAGTGCATTTTTTAAGACAGGTTTGTAGAATCCACATGATTGTCTTGTAATCTGTAGAATATAGAGGCATTAAAATTAATCACATATGGCCTCCACTGAGTACTTTCATAAAGTTGTCAGTGAAGTACTGTGCCACATTTAAATTGTGTTGGGCACACCCATAGTGTTTTGGAATCTGGCAGGTGTGCACAGAGTCCACAATTATCCTACAGTGAATAGATAATTACTGTGTCTTCTTTTTAAATACATTATGAAATTGTGTCCTCCACTGAAGTGCTGATATCTTCTTTTGGCTTGTTGCACTGTCTGGAACTTTCTTTTGGAATCCAGCCTATTGTGCATGCCATAAACCATCAGATAATCCATGCATGGGTCTGACATAACATAAATTAATAGATAAACAGCATTCACTAGTCAGTAAAAACAAATGTTGAAACTCATTCAGCATGTGTCTTCATTATATATTTGTTTACCAATGTATATCAAAAAATGTTTCATACATGAAAGCTGGATTCATAATGCTTTGCACTTAATGTTATCTATTTACATGTTGCATTTATCCTTACAATATAAATGTCATTCACAAACAGTGAAAAGGTCAACATGAGATGGAAAATCTTAACAAATATTGCATGCAGTTAGTGTTCTGCTGGTGATCTGATATGCTGAGCAGATCTTAGACTAAGCTCTAAAAGATCAGGCATAGCTAGATCTAGCACTAATCTTCCTAGGGCTCTGTGCTAGCTGAGGGGCCCATCAATGCTCCCAGCTCCCTCATTCAAACCAACGTTAAACAATTTTTTAATTCTGTTTAGTATACTGACTGATGCAGATTCATGTTTACTAGGTTCTATGATTGTGCATCAGCACAGTTAATGAATGAGAAAAAGAGAAGCATAGAACCACACATCCTGCACTATATCCAATGCTTTGACAGATGTGAACTCAACCTTAGACCTTTTCTATACATGGGATAAGTAGCATATGCCACTAGTGTTTTTTGTTTTGTTTTTCTAATAGGTTGATTGAAAATATAAATCTGCATTTTGCAGAGATGTAGTGCTTTTCTTCTGCTCTTTTGTGTTACCTCTCCATCCTTGATCCATCCTCGATCCTATTCCACCCGCACAAGTGCACTCAAGTGGCAGTGGCGGTTAGGGTTGCCACCTTTTCAAATGCCCAAAATGGGACATTTGTGGTACAAATGTCAGATTTTGCAGGCCGACACATACACCCGGCCAGTATAAAGAACAGAACTTCACTTTTTTGCCTAGATAAAAGCTTATTCTTGTAATGTTTTAGTTGCTTATTCTGTTTTTTATAACATTTAGGTGGTTCAGATACAGAATAACTGTTTTATGCAACTATTACATAAACTATAGGAAATAATTTTGCCCTAAAATCTCAGGACATTTGCCATTTTTACAAATTTTTTGCAGGACACAACTACCCAAAGAGGGACTGTCCCTCGCAAAGTGGGACAGGTGGCGGTAGCACAGACAATAATGCATAGCATGCAATGTTTCAAAACGTGAGGTAGATGTGATGAGTCACTCAAGTCCAGGCAGTGAATTCATCAAAACCAAGTTAAAAGTTGTAATTACCATATTAGTGTGTATAGTGAATTAATTTCTTCTGTCTTCACCACGGCTGATGATTTAACTGCTCAGCGCTAGCAGCCAGATCTGCAACAACCTGACTTTTGCCTATATAACAGAGCTGTCTGTTCACACTGACCTGACACGAGCATTTTATTAAGTGCCTTAGGAAGTCATTGTTTTGATATTTCTCACCTTGCTGAAACAGCCATTTTAATTAGCCCCACATTAAACTAGTAAAAGTAAAATAAAACAAAAACTGAGGCTGCAAAGGCAGAAAATAGAAAATTCTCTTTACCATACTTTGTCTAGCATGATTTCTTATTTTAATAAAGTTCTAAGTCTTCTATTTATTTCTTGGTATCCTCATTTTTAGTTTTATTGGGCCAGACTCCAAAAGAAAGCTGTGCACAGTGCAATGAGCTGAAGGAAGACATCGGTGAAGTAGCAGAAAATGCAATTCCAGAATGGACCTAACATCAAGTACAAGGAATGATTCATTCAGTGTAGGATAATTGTGGACTCTATGCATGCATGCATGCCAGATTCCAAAACTCAATGGGTACTCTTAGTGAAAATAAAATGCAATAGAGCAGTATGCCAACAAGAAGCCATAGGTGCTGTTAATTTCACGGAATGAATTTAGATGAATTATTTCACATTCCTGCAGATTCCAAAGAATAATTATAAATAAAAAATGCAAGCTGGAGTAAATGCACTACAGCAGGCTGGGGTTCTACAAGCTATACTAGAGAACAATCTGCAAATGTATCCCAGAAGACAGCCATGATGGCATCAAGAACTGGCTACTGTTAAACCAGCACTTTGAAGCACAATTCATAGACACACACAAGTTAGACAGAGAACTGGTGCAGGCTGTGTGCAACATCTGTGCATCCACCTGTCTTCATGCAATATGTGGGGTAACTCTGTCCCAGCAGAAACAAAAAGTGTGCCTAAGTATACTAGCCTCTGGTACATTTCAGCGGCATATGGGTGATGCTGTAGGGTTATCACAGTCAGGTGCTAATCACATGCTAGGTCAGCTCCTGACAGTTATGTGCTGGAAAGTGGATGAATTCATCAACTACTTAGCAACATCCATGGAGTGCAGAGCTGCCATGAAACAGTTCTATGCTATCTCCAATTTTCCCTGTGTCCTCAGTACATGACTGCCACATACCAATCAAAACCCTGGCATCAGATGATGCTGAGTGGCACATTAATGGAAAAGGGTGGATATTGCTCAGTTGTTAGGTACTGTGCTCTGCAGATCACCTCATTATCAATATTATGGCAACACACTCTGGTAGTATGTGAGATGCTGCAATATGTAGGTAAAATGAGCTGAGGGCCACTTTCCAACAGCTTGACATTCCAGAGGGGCTCCTACTTGGTAAATACAGAACCACAACTGTAATGTAATCTGAATCAAGATCTGTCAGCAATAAGTAAGGTGAAAAAATGTGTATTCTATCCACTGGAGCCTGGGCTTATTACACCATAAAGAGCTCCATTAATGCCTGCTAAGGATGCATACAACACAGGGCATATCACAACATGTAACACCACCGAGTAGGTATTTGGCATGCTGAAATTGTGATTCAGATATCTTGACATGTCTGGGGATGCACTGCAATACACACCGGAAAAGGCTTCACAGATGCCATGCTACACAACATGTTAGCAACTAAACCCAGTCTCCTACTAGCCCTAGATGTTAGTGACCTACCCCTAGAAGCCCAGATGTCTGACATGAAGCTATCAGAGCTGCCACAGGATGAGCAGGAGGACACAAGAGTGAGAACAACCAGGTGTGGTTGATGGAAGCTGCAGCCATATATGGTCGCTCAGTTGACACAGCCACTTGTGGCTCATAACTTGCATTCATGACAAGCCACATGTACACAAATACACAAATAAACTAGTAATGTCCACACAGTGTTGTCCGTTTACAGTATCACAGCAGACAACAATAGGAAAAAGGCCATTAGTTGTCCAGGTGGAACATCAGACATAATGTAAGTATAATATGTTGGGCAACCATTATGTAAATATGTGCACAAAAGAAATGAATACATCTGGATGGGTATGAATAATATCCACTATTGGACTACTGAAGGCAAAGTATACTACCAAAGGCAACCATACATGTATATATGTGGCATGCCTAAGGTGCACCCAAAAAAAAGTCTCGGTGGTCAGGTATGCTGCCATTATACTTATAATGAATGTGTGTAGGTAGCAGCATAAATGTGAGTATGAAAATGTCTGTTGGAGTATGCACTGAGGGGATGTGCCTTAACCAATGGAACCTAACTGTTGGGGTGGAGAGTTGTATGAGTACATTGAGATGCATTACTTACATATCATAGGAATGTGTAACACTGTAAAATACAAGGCTATACCGCATACAGCAGCTGTAATGATAAGACCAGACTAAGGTGTGGAAACAAAGCCATATACCTGACAAGGTACATACAACTGGTAGGAGCCATGATTATCCTGGCCTGTAACACTTATCAAAGACAGGTATGACACATTAGCCATGGTAAACTCAGCAGTGTATTGGGAAAAAGACCATATGTATAGAGGTTTTTGTGTGTGTGTGTGTGTGTGTGTGTGTGTGTGTGTGTGTGTGTGTGTGTGTGTGTGTGTGTGTGTGTGTAAGTAGGTATGTGCAGAAAGGCACACATGATGATACAACATAAAGAATATAGCAAAAGTGAAATGTGAAAAGGCAGGTGCATGCTGTTTTAAGAGAGAGAGACAGTGGCAGTATCATAATTAAATGCCACATGTAACACCAGTTTGTCATCTGAAGTGCACCTCTCCATGTGATAATGGCAGGCAGCAATGGAACACTGAATGTAGAAACTCAATGCTTTAAATGTGCGATTGTATGCTGATGAGTTGAATATATATATATATATATATATATATATATATATATATATATATATATAGTTGATGTATGTCAACTTAGAATAGCAGGTCAAATGGAAGTATTGGTAACAGCCAAGTACATCATTATAAGTGCCAATCTGATAGGAAAGATAAAACAAATACATATTTGTACACCATGTCACATCATGTAGGCAGTCTATCATATCAGCTAAATACTAAAAAAAAAAAAAACTGTGTTATCAGACATGTCATACACCACTAACAGGTAGAGCTTGTAGTGGTCAGTACAATGGTCATTATTGCCACAGTTAAGGGTGACACAAAAGGACAAACAATTGGGTAATTGTAAGTGCTGCAATAACATAGTTGAGGGTGTCCATGCTGATGGGTCATGCAGCAGTCCTGGTGGCCCCTTCATGTCCATAATCACTATATCCAAGATCCTGTACTGATGAGATGGATGTGGTGAAAATTCCATGTTGGGATTGGATGTGGTGAATATTCCATGCTGGGATTGGATGTGGTGAAAATTCCATGTTGGGATTCAGTGAAGGTATGACTAGTAGTGCTAGTTGTATGCTGGGTCATGACAGTTGGGTTTTGAACATGGCGACCCACAGCTGATATGTGTACATGTTGCAACCACACACTGATGGATGGGGCCATGTGTGGGTCTTGTGAGAGGTGGTCTGTTTCCACTGAAGGTAATCTGCTCATAAATGGCAAGCAAGGAACACATAATTTGTACTATGATGCTGTTCCAGCACTGTTGTAATAAGGTTTTTAACATGCAACAGATACCATGCTGAACTGCTGTCCAGCCAATGCTGCCATGACCTCCCTGTGCCTGCACTTCAGACAATTGTGTAACACACATAGCTAGTGTGCTACATGGTTGATAGCATGAGCAAGTGCACACAGGTCATTTGCCATGATGTGCTGGAACTTGCATGCATCTGTAAGAGCAGACATACCCCATCAGATACACATCCACACATATCAGCCACATGCTCACACTCTGTCCTACAGACATTATCAATCTGTTGCAAGGCAGAGTCATCACTACTGTCAGACTCAGCGAGGTACAGCAGCTCAAAATCATCATCATGACCAATATCTGATACACCAGCATCGTAAGACTCGCTGGCCAAACTATCACTCATATTGGAGGCTATATCATGAGCCACAGGACTGTCCCCTGCAGGACATGATAACATTGATCTTAAAGCATTGCCCTGTATGTCACTGGCTGTACTGCCTGAATGAAGTGCATCATATCCCTTCTCAGGATCACTGGACGGGCTTGCAGAGGACGCCCGAAGTGGATGTGCTGCACATACAAGTATTATACTTGTCATACAGACTGAAAAAGGCAGAATGTAACTGAATAAGTCTGACAATTCCCTAACTACACTGAACAGGAATTGACTTACCTGGGTGACATAACTATGGGTGATGCAATGCCCCTAGAGAACAGTGAAAGTACATATTAGGCAATC
This sequence comes from Protopterus annectens, assembly GCF_019279795.1. Taxonomy (NCBI): domain Eukaryota; kingdom Metazoa; phylum Chordata; order Ceratodontiformes; family Protopteridae; genus Protopterus; species Protopterus annectens. Next base: position 401,419,487 of record NC_056734.1, on the reverse strand, counting down.
AACAAAACACAACAGTGGCATTGTAAAAGTGCACATACATGCATACATTACATGTCCCCCTCTGACTTCACCCACTGTGGTGAAAGTTGTAATGCCACTGTGGAGCAGAAACAGCCACATGCTACAAGTCAGTAGAAGGCAATCAGACATCATCCAGGTGCAGGTAAACTAATGCAACATGCATACATTACATGTCCCCCTCTGACTTCACCCACTGTGGTGAAAGTTGTAATGCCACTGTGGAGCAGAAACAGCCACATGCAACAAGTCAGTAGAAGGCAATCAGACATCATCCAGGTGCAGGTAAACTAATGCAACATGCATACATTACATGTCCTCCTTTGACTTCACCCACTGTGGTGAAAGTTGTAATGCCACTGTGGAGCAGAAACAGCCACATGCAACAAGTCAGTAGAAGGCAATCAGACATCATCCAGGTGCAGGTAAACTAATGCAACATGCATACATGACATGTCCTCCTTTGACTTCACCCACTGTGGTGAAAGTTGTGATGCCACTGTGGAGTAGAAACAACCACATGCTACAAGTCAGTAGAAGGCAATCAGACATCATCCAGGTGCAGGTAAACTAATGCAAACAATCATAGTCGAGAGTCACATACCTGATGGTCAGTGTAGTTTGCCACTATGAAAAGGCCCTATTAAGCTGAACAGAATATCAGTACACAGAGTGCTAATGGAAACTGTTTATAACATGTATAGAGATAGTCTTACCAGGTCTGTCATCATCCGGTTAGGCTACTATCTGATGGTGTTGTGTGGCAGCTGTAGGGTAAAGTGGAACATATGCAACAAGTAAGTAGTAAGCACTCTACATTATGCAGTATCAGGTCAACAGATATGCCCAACCTTATCTAAATACAGTGATCCATACCTGAAGGATGATGGAATGTGCTGCTGCTGCTGCTACAAGAAGGCCCTGGGAAGTTGAATGAACATCAGCACACACAGTACTCACACTGACAACTAAACAGTGGCGAATGACCAGCATATGCAGGTGGTCTTACTGGGTCTCCCTTCAGCTGATGTGTGACATCATATGGGTCACTGGGGTGTTGCTGTGAAATTAATATGAACAGAGAAGACATGTGTGAGCACATGTCCACGCAACTCATGTTTAGTATGCTGTCCTCTATGTGAATAGTGTGCACACTATGACTCCTTGTAATACCAACCTCTATCCTTCACCCAGGACTGAGACAGTCCTAGCAGGTGGTATGATGAGAGGCCAGGCATATGGTTGCTTCATTCAAGTGAGCTACAGGCAGTCCACCACCAGTAGCATTTCTCTGTCTCTCTCTGTCATAACTTTGGAGTCTGCTGGCTTCATGATGGATCATGTTAGAGCAGCAGTGATGGCAGGCTTCCATGAATGGTTGTGACTACCCACAGCATTTACTGTGCTTTTGATATCCCTTCAAACCTGCGTCCTCCACAATGTATGGCCATCTGTCCAAGTAGATTCCTGCCATGTTGTCACAGAGCCTCTATAATATTCTCATTCTCCCAATGAGTTACTATATGAAGGAACAGCAGATGATGTGGATGAAGCATATGAGGTTATGTCACAGGAAGATGTTCTAGAACTTTCTGTAGAATGCCCAAAGGAAACATGCAGCACAGAATGTGCTCGCAGTTTAGAAAAAAATAAAATGAGAGTTACTTGATTTAGTAAAGATGGATAGACATATTAAGCTCAATGAAAGAAATAGATTACAAAAAGTAAATTACACCCAAAATGTCAGAAGTCAGATAAAACAGATGAACATAGTAATCAAGACTATTAATAGAAATTCATGTGATATAACAGACGTAAATAAGATACATTACTTTGCATCTACATTAGTATCAGACAAAGTCTTACCATAAAAACATAGAACAATAAGGGAAATGAAGGGAATAAATAAAATTCCATTGCGGAAGCACTTAATAGAGAAAACAATAAAGCAATTAAGACAAGAAGTCTCACTGTTAGAAGAATATAGAATAGGGAACAGATCAACAAAATATAGGCATGGTAAAAAGCAACATTTAGCATTGGAACATACCAGGATCTATCACTGACAATCACAAACAATAGAAAAAGTAGAAAATAAGCAATTCATTGATTACCCTAAAAGTTTTATTAGTGAACTGGGAAACAAAATAGAAGCACCACCAAAAAAAGAAGGAATGGATATGTTTTGGAGAAATATTTATGAAGACCATGTGAAACATATCAAAGATGTTGAATGGTAGAAAAATTAAAGGAGACAGTAAGGAGCTCAAATGTACAGGATATGAAATGGGATGAAATAACGGAGAGAGAAATTGAAACAAAAATTAAGAAAATGGAGGACCTCAGGCTTAGATACATACATAACTTCTGGCTAAAAGTATTAACATCTTTACACTAAGATTTAGCTCTGAGTAAGAATTACTTATATGCACTTCTCGAACTGATACTAACCTGGCTAACAACAAGAAAAATGATACTTCTTCTAAAGAGTGAACCTGTAAGCCGCCAAAAAAATATAGACCAATAACTTTTCTTCTGGTGATGAAGAAACTATATGCTGGAATTGATGCAGACAGAATTTATAGTCATTTAGAAAAAAAACTCAGTCATAGCAATAGAACTAAAGGGTAACAAAAGAAAGTTATATGAAACAAAAAATAATTAGTTGCTAAATAAAGTCATAATAGAAAATTGTAAAAATGGGACGAATCCAAGTATGGCATGGATAGATTACTAAAAAGCATTTGACAGCATCCCACATTCATGGATACAGGAGTACTGACAGATGTATAAGATGCATCTTGCATTGACCGAGTACATTGCAGTGACCATGAAACAGTGGCAAACCACTTTGAAGTTAAACCACGACAAAGGACAGATTATTATCCTAGGAATACAAAGGGGGATATTCCATGGTGATTCTTTGTCACTGCTACTGATATGCCTTGCCTGTAACCCATTAAGCTGTTTACTTAACAGATCAGATAATGGTTACAATTTGGATGCCAGAAAACAACCTTGTTTAGGATTTCTCATCTACTTTTTGTGGATGTCTTAAAACTTATAGTTCATCAGATAATGAATTGAAACCACAACTGCAAGTGATTAAAACTTTCGCAGAGTATATAAGAATGTCATTTGGTCTTGTTAAATAAAAGCAATGGTTAAAGTAGGTATGCTGCAGTACCAAGAAAATATCAGTCTGGCATAGGAATGTGATATAAAGGAACTTGAGCAGGAGAGGGTGTATAAATATTTGAGAATTGATGAAGGATCGGCAATAAAATATGAACAAATGTGAATAAAACTCAGTAAGGAACACTTCAGAAGACTAAAACTAATATTGAAAACAACCTTGACATCTAGGAATAAAGTCCAAATTATATGTCAATTTGTTTTTCCTGTTCTAACTTGCACTTTTGGAGTTATTGACTACCCCTAAAAGGTACTGGATCAGTTGGATAGAAAAGCAAGAAAAATGATTTATGCTTATTAAATGATATAAAAAATGAGTGCATACCAAGATTATATATTCCTTGCTCGGAATGATGTATGGGCTTCCTCAAAATCAATTACATGTACAGGTCTGCAGTCATGGAACTGCATACATATTTGCTGACCTCATCAGATCCAAACATAGTGGAAGTTTTAAAACATGAGGACAGGTAGTTTGAGATGAAACTCTCTGCTTAGTTTAGAAGAAGCATTTTGGTGCCAAATGGGAATGATAATTGTCAAAGGAAAAAACTTCAAAGACCAATTCACGTAAGGTTCAAGCAAGGCACCCTTTATTAACTTGCAGCAAGGAGACAAAGCATGCTGGCAGAATGGTTTGTCTGAACATTAATAATTAGTATGGTATTTTTATACAGTTCTTTCCATGTCACACAGAAATTTTACTTCTATTGCTGATGTAGTTAGACACAGCTTTCTGTATTGTTCTACAGAAAATGTTACTAGACTAATTGCTGACTAGTTGGGAATAACTGATGATTTACAAAACATTTGAGAAAAACAACCTGGCCTTGGGGCTTATTTTCGCCCGCCACAAACTTTCAGTTCTTCAATTGTGCAGTTCTAATATATGTGTTACATTTTGCCTAGATTCAAGGTACATTTCTAGCTTAGGTACAAGTAATGCTGACTACGGTTTATACTTTCAGGCATCCATTGTGTTCCTTATCAAAGCTTCTAGCAGCTGTGTACTTTCTCATGGCATAAGCAGAAAATCAATAACTCTTTGTTAAGTCTTATGACACTAGTAGAAATGAAACACTTCTTATTTGCTGACATTAGCAGAAAATAGAATGCTTCTTGTTAAGTTTCTAATAGCTGTGCAGATTCATGCAGTGTGAACAGAATAAATGTATTAACCCTTTTAAACCTCGATGCACTAAGCATGCATATTACTAATACATATTTTTCTAACAATAATCAAACTAGAAGAAGACAAAAATAAGACAACAAAAAAATGGCAAAAAGCAAAAGAAAGAATATAAGGAGAAGGATCAGATGAGAAGATAAGAAATATGCAAAAGGCATAATTATTAGATTATGTAAAAGATCTCCTGGAACAACCTCATAATGACCAGGAGTTGACACAAAAATGGTTAAAGAGAGATGAAAGGTTAATTGATGGCAGTCCAGAATAATGGACTATGTACAAGCTAGTTTACAAAGTCCATTGAACATGTGGGAGAAACAGACAAATTCAGATTCTGTAAAAAAGAACTTGAAAGAATTGCACATCTTGTTGCTAGGTGTGATATACTCATGGCAAAGGCAGGTACACTGAAAGGAAAAATAATGTGGCAATACTTTTCCATTGGGAAACACTAGAAATTAGAAGTAGTTGAGAAGCATTGGAAACATGAACCACAAAGCATTATAGATACTAATGAAATGTACATCACATGGGATCACCCATTACCAACACTTCAAGAAATAGATATGAGAAAAGCAGGTATAGTTGTACATGAAAAAAATACAAAAATAGCATTGATCATTGAAATTGCTACACTCAGTGATTACAGTGTCTTATGTACAGAGAGACGCAAAGTCATAAACTATTAGGATTTGCAAGCAGACATGAAAGCAGTGAGGAAGGCAGATACCCAGGCAGTTCCAACTTTGTTGCCTTATTTAAATATGTATTTAATACCATGTTGGCGTTTTGGATGTTTGTGCTGTATTTGCCATAGCAGATAGGCAATACTAACTTAGATAAGGGTGTGTCAGCCATTCCCATGTGTAATCTGTCCAAGTGACTACTGAACATTAAGGCTTTGTGTCTTACTGCTCAGTACAAATGTTTTTTCAGAACAGTTACTTAGCAGTTGCACATCTGTGTGGCTTGTCTCAGTGCTGTGTTGTGTCACAGTCCTGCTTGACCTCATTCTATAGCAGGAGACCACTGTCTTGTGCCTTTTGCTTATTTTATACACTGTGTATACCTTCATTACCAGTACCAACTGTTTACATTTCTCTAAAGTGGACATTCTGCATGGCATGCCTACAGTACCTTGCATGACTGTTAATTTTTAGCCCCCCCCCCCCCCACATGGACACATGTTATGTTGGAATGTAACTGTGTTTTACTCATCCTTGTGGTGTGCTATAGGTTTATACACTGAACTGACATTTTACTGACAAAGACCATTACCTTTTACAATTGCATCCTTTTTTGTGAGTGTACTACCTGGTGTCATAGGTTTGCATGTGAATGTGTAGGGTTATGTGACATTCAAATTGATTTTTGTAAGTACCTATGCTATGTGCAGGTTTTATGATGTATATGGCAGTGTTGTTTATGTCATTTTCACACCAACACATTATATCCCATCACATGTGCACACTGTACCATATCAGACCACTTCCCCTTGCTGCAGTGTTGTTTGTGTCATTTGCACACCAACACATTATATACCATCACATGTGCACACTGCACACATCTCAGACCACTTCCCCTTGCTGCAGTGCTGTTTGTGTCATTTGCACACCAACACATTATATCCCATCACATGTGCACACTCCACTCATCTTAGACCACTTCCCCTTGTAACATTTGACTATGTAATACTCATCATGCCATTTGTGTGCAATAATATGTATTTGTTTATGTTCACCTTTGTGTAATGTAGCATAACTGGCATATAAGCGTACTGTGATAGGACACTTCTGCCTACATGGCAGGCTGTCACACACGTATGATTCATACAAGCACACTTTTGTGGTCATTGTGATGCATCCAACTGTGTGCTATCTTGAATGGTGTGTCAAGTATTCTCATGCTAGACTTGCATATTCCTGTTACTGAACAGCCTTGCTGTTGTTTATTTGTTGCGCTTCTCTTATGTTTTCTAACATATCTATATTACCATGACCTTTCTGCTAGGTAAGACACCATTGCATATCATTGTTAGAGGTATGCATTCCAGTTGTATGATATGAATGGCTGACACATATCATCCCTGAATACCTGACTGCCATCTGTGTTGTCCTCTGCATTTAATGCCCCCATGACAATAACATCCCAGTTCTCCTGGCCAGCTGTGCAGTTAGTATGCTTATTTTGCTATTACATAGCCACTTATTGCATTTGATGCAGTACAGCTGTTTGGCCTAGTATATGACAGTTTGCAATTTGAATGCTGGGTTGGAAGTTTTAATCTGACCTCTGCTGTTGTGATCCTTGATATTGTTTTGTGAATGCAATCCACCTGCTGTTGAGTGGTTTACACTTGCACTGCCAACAGCCTACTGGATAGTGATGCTTGTTGTTCATGGAGGACTGCAATGTTGACTTTTTCCAGTTAGTATTCCGTGTCACATACCTACCTTCAGTTCTCCTTTTTGTATGGCTGTCATACAGTTTGTGACATTATATCATTGGTTTGTGTATGGGTACATGATATATTATTGTGGTGCACTGTGGCTGGTTTGCATCTCTAACCTCTTCATTCACTTCTTTTGACCCCAATTGTGCAGTCCCTATGTGTGTTGTCTGTGTACCTTTACCTTCCTTTTTTGTATCTTGCCTGCCTTAAAATGTCCTGTGGTGTGCTAGCTCTTATGTGGTTTACCCTCCCTTTTCCCTTCCTCCTTTTGTCAAGCTTTTCCAAAGCTTCTTAACTCTAAAAATGAAAAAAAAAAAAAAAAAAAAAGGGAACCTAATCTCCCCCAAATATATTATCCATACCCTCTGACTGTCCTTTTGACCTTCCTACTAACTTAACCCTCTTGTGTGGACATCTTCACTTTCACCTTACATCTGCTTTTCTATCACCCTATTCCCTAATATGTGTGTATTACTTGTATTCCCCACAAATGTATTGCACCCTTCTTTATTAGCTACAGTTAGTGCTGGCGACGTGGCTGTGTATGCCACCTCACAAAAAATAAGATTTTATGTATTTGTTTGTGGATTGTGATAAAATTCTGCAAATATATATATATACTTGTGTGTGGCACTATTTAATATTTCTGTTGCGTTGTATGACAGAATATGCAATATACTGCGGATATTTTACTATACTAAGGATATTGTGGATATTTGTAGTATACTAAGGGTATTGCAAATATTTGTAGTATACTAAGGATATTGTGGATATTTGTAGTATACTAAGGATATTGCGGATATTTGTAGTATACTAAGGATATTGTGGATATTCCTTTGTGTTCTGTCATTTCTTTCTTGTGTATTGTGGATGAGTACAGATGGTTTTGTGTACGACGCACACATGCATTGCTAAAGGGATAGTATCTACTTGTGGACATTTGTTGTTCAGCATGCAGTTTCAGGTTATATATGACATTATGCCAACATTACTGCTTACCTGTTCCAGGTGCATTGCACTGAGCTAGTACTCTCATAATGAGATGCATTAGAATACTATCTGCTTTCCCACAATTTCTGTGCTGAACTTGGAGCACTCTGCCAAGCTCCATGAATCATTTGGAATCTGACACATCATGCCTTGCTAAAGGGGTAGTATCTACTTGTGGACATTTGTTGTTCAGCATGCAGTTTCAGGTTACATATGATATTATGCCAGCATTACTGCTTACCTGTTCCAGGTGCATTGCACTGAGATAGTACTCTAATAATGAGATGCATTAGAATACTATCTGCTTTCCCACAATTTCTGTGCTGAACATGGAGCACTCTGCCAAGCTCCATGAATCACTTGGAATCTGACACATCATGTTTCAAACCTTGGAACTAGAACTGTGTTGGAATTTAACATGGACTCTTGGCTGACTCTGTGAGCTATGCATAGCTTTCAGAATTTTGCACCAGAGTTAGGATTTTTTTTTTAAATTAGTACTATTAATTTGAGAAGTTGAGGGATGAGGAAGTGATGGGCAGGTATGGTGTTAAGGAGAGGAATGCAGAAGGTCAGATGGTAGTGGATTTTCCAAAAAGGATGGACATGGCTGTGGTAAATATGTATTTTAAGAAGAGGGAGGAGCATAGGGTGACATACAAGAGTGGAGGAAGATGCACGCAGGTGGACTATATCCTATGCAGGAGGACCAGTCTGAAGGAGATTGGAGACTGTAAAGTGGTGACGGGGGGAAAGCGTAGTCAGGCAGTATAGGGTGGTGGTCTGAAGGATGACAGTGGTGATCAAGTTAGACCCAAAATCAGAAAAAAGGCCAGCACCAAGGAAGGTTCAAAAGTAGTTTAATAAAACTGAAACTAGACCAGTTTCAGCAGCAAGGCTTTCATCAGTAGTATAGTCAGCAAAAAGCACTTAGTCATCATCTTATATAATGTTCTTTAAGGCATCTATATGACATCACTTCCTGATATGTCAAAAATGCAAACAAGGCAAAAGTAATTGAAAAATACAATCAAGGCAAAAGTAATTGAAAAATACATAGTTCAGTAAACAAAAAAGTTTGCCTGAGTTGCATGCATATCTCCAGATTATAATGAAAAAATCCAAAGAGACACAGTATGCTGGTATATCAATGATAATAAACAAACTTAATAAGAAACATACAATAAAGGGTAAATGCCCAAAAATAAACCCGAAACAAAAGTCAGGTTATAAGAATTCTGGTGTTGAATACCAGCCACAGTATCCTAAAATGATCTGAAATGCAAAAACCTAAGCAATGCAACCTAAGAAATAAGTACATATACGTAATGCAAGTGATGGTTAATTACAAATTATAATTTATCATTTAATCCAGGAGGGAAAAGCCCCCCAAGTTTAATGATCCATCTTTTTTCTTTGGTATTTAGGATATCATGCCAACCTGTTTTAAAAGATCGATTCCCTATGATATGATCAATGATGGTGAATGTAAATTTGGCAGTGGGATGTTTGATAACATGTCTATATAGTGCATTAGTTAATCTTCTGTTTCTAATGTCACCAAGGTGTTCAGAGATCCTGACACGAAACTGTCTAGACGTTTGGCCAATATAAAATGCATGACATGTACATGTGGCAAGATAAATAATCCAGTCTGAACTGCAGTTACCAAAAACTGTATGTCGTATATTTGTCCAGTGTTCCTACTAGTGAAAGAAGTAGTTTTGAAAATATAGTTACAAAAACTGCAATGTCCACATGGATAAATGCCTGAAAGTTTATCTCCAGTAAGTGTTCTTTGAGTTGGAGTGTGATCCATGACCCTGGTTTTTATAGTGTGAAAATAAATTCCCTAAAGTTTTGCCTTTCCTATAGGAAAAATAACATCGTTCTCCGAGATAATCTTCCAACAATGGATGAGAATTCAATATATTCCAATGAGTATTAATAATATTTACTAAATTGGCACTATTCCTGCCATAAGTGGTAACAAATCTACATATATCTGATTCCTCATTATGAGTTTTAGTATTGTATTGGAGAAGAGAATCCTGGATTTAGCATTACTAAATTGGACTGCTGACTCAATAGTACAGTGGAATAACCTCTGGACAAAAATCTCTTGGTTAGATCCATTTGATGACTCTGAAGATCATCCACTGAGGAACAAATCCTTTTCATCCGCACAAACTGTGATTTCGGTATGTTCGAATAATATGTTTCGGATGGAAACTATCAGCATGTAGAAGGGTATTATATTGTGAGAATTTTCTGTGTACGGACGTTCTAAGAGTGTTATCCTCCTGTCGAATTAAATTGACATCCAAATAACTGATTGCACTCCTATTATATTCCACAGTGAATTGATACCCCAGATGTTCCCATTCAAATGTTGAATAAATTCCTGGAGGTATTCCTCACCTCCTTTCCATATAAGCCAACAGTCGTCCAGGTATCTTCTCCATATATCAATCTCAGGTAGATATATGTTATGCAAAGGGTCATATAAAATCATATCTTCCATGTAGCCCATAAAAAGATCAGCATAAATGGGTGCAAAGGATGCACCCATAGCCGTACCCTGTAGTTGCCAATAGCAGTTTTGTTGGAAATAAAAAACATTTTTAGTTAAAATGTGTTCAGCCATACACAACAATAAGGTGTTCATCCCTGGGGGGTATAAATTGGTTTTATTTAGCCAGTATTCCAAGGCATTGATACCCGCCCAATGAGGGATGCTGGTATAAAGCGAGGATACATCAAGGGTACACATAAGCCATTCAGGGTCCAATTGAGACTCGGAGACTATCTGCAAAAATTCAGTCGTGTCCTTGATTCTTGCTCTAACACATGTTAACAGTGGTTTCAATTTTTCAGTTAGAAAAACAGACAAGGGTTCAGTGAGTGACCCAATGCCAGATACAATCGGTCTGCCTGGTGGCTGATCAATGGACTTATGAATCTTAGGAAGTAGATAAAGTTGTTGTTTGGTGTCTGGTGATTCTCCAAATGCTAAAAGGGGTCGAAGGACTGAGGTCCCTTTAGGGGGAAAAAACACAGGGCAGGAAGGAAACACAGAGGTCAAAAACTTAGAAGAGCTCTTCATGTCGATAGTGAAGTAAATCATTCATGCACTAATGTTTTAAATATTTCAAGTCACATTTTGACTGATGATCAATATTCCCTTCTTAATAAAGGTCTTGGTTTTATACCTGGTTTTTTCACTGATGAAAGTATTTTGGTTTCTGATACAATGGATTTTTGTAGGAAAATTAACCTGAAATTATTTTTCAACAACAAGATCAAACTGACAATGCTCAAAGATCATCTGATTTTAGATTTCACAAATCTACATTTAACCCTCCCATGGATAAACATGTTGCTGTTTTCCAGCAGGCGGTTATAAAGGATATACACTTCAATTTGGGTTCTGTTGACACTATAAAGCATAACATGTCTAGGAAGGAACAAATAGCACTCACACAACTCAGAAATAATACGGATATTGTTATTATTTCTGCCGACAAAGGTGCGGTGGTGGTGATGGATACTGAGTATTATGTGAATGAAGGTCTTAGACAACTTTCCAACCATCATCATTACATGAAGATGGAGATTGATCCTACTCCAGGTTTTGCCTTGGAAATTAATGAATTTTTGGAAAAGGCTGTAGAATCTGGAATTATCTCTGATAAAACCAAAACTCATTTGACGGTTAAGGATCCTGTCAAACAACAACTTTATCTACTTCCTAAGATTCATAAGTCCATTGATCAGCCACCAGGCAGACCGATTGTATCTGGCATTGGGTCACTCACTGAACCCTTGTCTGTTTTTCTAACTGAAAAATTGAAACCACTGTTAACATGTGTTAGAGCAAGAATCAAGGACACGACTGAATTTTTGCAGATAGTCTCCGAGTCTCAATTGGACCCTGAATGGCTTATGTGTACCCTTGATGTATCCTCGCTTTATACCAGCATCCCTCATTGGGCGGGTATCAATGCCTTGGAATACTGGCTAAATAAAACCAATTTATACCCCCCAGGGATGAACACCTTATTGTTGTGTATGGCTGAACACATTTTAACTAAAAATGTTTTTTATTTCCAACAAAACTGCTATTGGCAACTACAGGGTACGGCTATGGGTGCATCCTTTGCACCCATTTATGCTGATCTTTTTATGGGCTACATGGAAGATATGATTTTATATGACCCTTTGCATAACATATATCTACCTGAGATTGATATATGGAGAAGATACCTGGACGACTGTTGGCTTATATGGAAAGGAGGTGAGGAATACCTCCAGGAATTTATTCAACATTTGAATGGGAACATCTGGGGTATCGAATTCACTGTGGAATATAATAGGAGTGCAATCAGTTATTTGGATGTCAATTTAATTCGACAGGAGGATAACACTCTTAGAACGTCTGTACACAGAAAATTCTCACAATATAATACCCTTCTACATGCTGATAGTTTCCATCCGAAACATATTATTCCCAACATACCGAAATCACAGTTTGTGCGGATGAAAAGGATTTGTTCCTCAGTGGATGATCTTCAGAGTCATCAAATGGATCTAACCAAGAGATTTTTGTCCAGAGGTTATTCCACTCGTACTATTGAGTCAGCAGTCCAATTTAGTAATGCTAAATCCAGGATTCTCTTCTCCAATACAATACTAAAACTCATAATGAGGAATCAGATATATGTAGATTTGTTACCACTTATGGCAGGAATAGTGCCAATTTAGTAAATATTATTAATACTCATTGGAATATATTGAATTCTCATCCATTGTTGGAAGATTATCTCGAGAACGATGTTATTTTTCCTATAGGAAAGGCAAAACTTTAGGGAATTTATTTTCACACTATAAAAACCAGGGTCATGGATCACACTCCAACTCAAAGAACACTTACTGGAGATAAACTTTCAGGCATTTATCCATGTGGACATTGCAGTTTTGTAACTATATTTTCAAAACTACTTCTTTCACTAGTAGGAACACTGGACAAATATACGACATACAGTTTTTGGTAACTGCAGTTCAGACTGGATTATTTATCTTGCCACATGTACATGTCATGCATTTTATATTGGCCAAACGTCTAGACAGTTTCGTGTCAGGATCTCTGAACACCTTGGTGACATTAGAAACAGAAGATTAACTAATGCACTATATAGACATGTTATCAAACATCCCACTGCCAACTTTACATTCACCATCATTGATCATATCATAGGAATCGATCTTTTAAAACAGGTTGGCATGATATCCTAAATACCAAAGAAAAAGGTGGATCATTAAACTTGGGGGCTTTTCCTCCTGGATTAAATGATAAATTATAATTTGTAATTAACCATCACTTGCATTACGTATATGTACTTATTTCTTATCAGGTTGCATTGCTTAGGTTTTTGCATTTCAGATCATTTTAGGATACTGTGGCTGGTATTCAACACCAGAATTCTTATAACCTGACTTTTGTTTCGGGTTTATTTTTGGGCATTTACCCTTTATTGTATGTTTCTTATTAAGTTTGTTTATTATCATTGATATACCAGCATACTGTGTCTCTTTGGATTTTTCATTATAATCTGGAGATATGCATGCAACTCAGGCAAACTTTTTGTTTACTGAACTATGTATTTTTCAATTACTTTTGCCTTGATTGTATTTTTCAATTACTTTTGCCTTGTTTGCATTTTTGACATATCAGGAAGTGATGTCATATAGATGCCTTAAAGAACATTATATAAGATGATGACTAAGTGCTTTTTGCTGACTATACTACTGATGAAAGCCTTGCTGCTGAAACTGGTCTAGTTTCAGTTTTATTAAACTACTTTTGAACCTTCCTTGGTGCTGGCCTTTTTTCTGATTTTGGGTCTAACAAGTGCTCTTGCCGTGCACCAGCCTAACTTGCTAGCTCCTATACACTACAGTGGTGATCAAGTAAAGGATGAGAAGAGAGAGGGCGGTGCCAAGGATCAAATGGTGGAAGTTGAAAAGGGATGATTGTGAGGTGGAGTTCAGTGAAGAGTTAAGACAGGCACTGGGTGGCAGTGAAAAGTTACCGAATAGTTGAGTAACTGCAGCAGAGCTGGTAAGGGAGACAGCTAGAAAGGTGCTTGGTGTGACATCTGGACAGAGAAAGAAGGACAAAGAGACCTGGTGGTGGAATGATGAAGTACAGGTGAGTATACAGAGAAAGAGGTTGGTGAAGAAGTGGGATTGTCAGAATGATGAAGAAAGTAGACAGGAGAATAAGGAGATGAGGTGTATGATGAAGAGAGAGGTGGTGAAGGCTAAGGATAAGGCATATGGTGAGTTTTATGAAAGGCCGGAAACTAATGAGGGAGAAAAGGACTTGCACCAATTGGCTAGACAGAAGGACTGAGCAATGAAAGATGTGCAGCAGGTAAGGGTGATAAAGGGTAACTAGGAAAATGTACGCACAAGAGAGGAGAGTGTGTTGAGCAGATGGAATGAATACTTTGAGGGTCTGATGAATGAAGAGAATGAGAGAGAGAGAGAAAGTTGGATGATGTGGGGACAGTGAATCAGGAAGTGCAACGGATTAGCAAGGAGGAAGTAAGGATAGCTATAATGAGGATGAAGAATGGAAAGCCTATTGGTCCAGATGACATACCTGTGGAAGCATAGAGGTGTTTAGGAAAGATGGCAGTGAAGTTTTTAAACAGATTGTTTAATGAAATCTTGAAAGTGAGAGGATGCCTGAGGAGTTAAGTTTTTTGGTACCAGTTTTTAAGAATAAGGGTGATGTGCAGAACTGTAGTAACTACAGAGGGATAAAACTGATCAGTCACAGCATGAAGTGATGGTAAAGAGTAGTGGAAGCTAGGTTAAGAAGAGAGGTGATGATTAGTGAGCAGCAGTATGGTTTCATGCCAGGAAGGAGCACGGCAGATGCAATGCTTGCTCTGAGGGTGTTGACGAAGAAGTACAGAGAAGGTCAAGAGGAATTGCATTGTGTATTTGTGGACTTGGAGAAAGCTTATGACAGGGTCACTAGAGAGGAGTTATGGTATTGTATGAGGAAGTCGGGAGTGGCAGAGAAGTATGTAAGAGTGGTACAGGATATGTACGAGGGTAGTGTGATAGTGGTGAGGTCTGTTGTAGGAGTGATGGATGCATTCAAGGTGGAGGTGGGGCTACATTAAGGATCAGCTCTGAGCCTTTTGTTATTTGCAATGGTTATGGCCAGGTTGACAGACAAGATCAGACAGGAGTCCTCGTGGACTATGATGTTTGCGGATGATATTGTGATCTGTAGTGAGAGTACAGTACATGTTGCAGAGACCATGGAGAGGTGGAGATATGCTCCAGAGAGGAAAGGAATGAAGGTCAGCAGGACTAAGACAGAATATATGTGTGTGAATGAGAGAAAAGATAGAGGAATGGTGAGGATGCAGGGAGTAGAGATGGTGAAGGTGGATGAGTTTAAATACTTGGGATCAACAGTTCAGAGTAATGGTGACTGTGAAAGAGAGGTGAAGAAGAGAGTACAGGCAGGGTGGAATGGGTGGGGAAGAGTATCAGGAGTGATTTGTGACAGATGGCTACCAATAAGAGTGAAAGGGAAGAGCTACAAGAGGATAGTGAGACCAGCTATGTTATTTGGGTTGGAGACGGTGGCACTGATGATACGACAGGCGTCAGAGCTAGATGTGATAGAGCTTAAGATGTTAAGATTTGCATTAGGTGTGATGAGGATGGACAGTATTATGAATCAGTATATTAGAGGGTCAGCTCAGGCTGGACAGTTTGGAGACAAAGCCAGAGAGGCAAAATTGCATTGGTTTGAACATGTGCTGAGAAGGGATGTTGGGTATATTGGGAGAAGGATGCTAACATTGGAGCTGCCAGGTAAGAGGAAAAGAGGAAGGTCTAAGATAAGGTTTATGGATGTGGTGAAAGAGGACATGCAGGTGGTTGGTGTGACAGAGGAAGATGCTGAAGACAGGAAGAAAGGGAAACAGATGATCTGCTGTGGCGACCCCTAATGGGAACAGCTGAAAGAAGATTTTGAGAAGTTGGCAGAATAAGACATGTGAATTATACCTCTCAACCTCTAAGCACAAACAATCTGGACAAAGTTAAAATTATCGTCTGGGGAAATGGAAAAGGCACAAATTCAGAGGCAAATTTGTAATCTGCTGTGGTGCAGCGGTAGCATTGCTGCTTCACAGCAAGTGGTTCTCCTGTTCGATTCTTATAGGTTCATAGGTTCATAGATTAGGAATAAGCTAACTGTCCTTGCGAGCCATTTCAAGCCTAGCCAATTATCCCTTGTGAGACTCAAACCCTGCACCTTGTGTTTGTAAGGCAAACACCTTAACCATTGTGCCACCCCCCCAACCCCCTTGGCTGGAGTGCCTTCTGTGTGGAGTCTGCATGTCTGCCCCATTGTCGAGTGGCCTCCGAAAGACATGTGTGAATGGGCGTGCCTTTGCTGAAGGTTGGGCGTCGGGCTGGCAACTCGGCGCCATAAAAATCGACTGCCAATCATTAGCGGACCAGAGTTCCGCTGTGGCGACCCCTAATTGGGAAAAGCAGAAAAGAAAAACCAAACTCTTGCACACCTAGGAAGATGCTAGAATAACAGGTTTTGTGTTAGCATGCATTTTCTGAAGGATACAGATTTTAAAACTCAATATATGCCATTATCTAGTGATGTCAATCCTCAATAATTTGCCAGAAAAATAAATAAATAAATAAATAAATAAATAAATAAAGTAAAAACAAAATGTGGGGAAGAGATAAAAAATATGAGGCAAAAATATAGACATTCTTTGAAAATCTGGACAGCTGAGAAATATAAAATGCAATTTCTGAAAGAAAAGAACTCTGTAACTCTTATTATTGTCATTATTAAGTGCATTCCACCACATTTTTTCACAAAATCACCAGTTTTGTGAGGGATTAGGAGGGACTGGACAAACTTTTGAGCCAAATTAGGAACAGCTGAGGAGTATAACCAAATGTTAACATTAGAAAGAGCCTGTATTTATCGTTCTCAACCTTCCCTCTTCATAATGAGGAGAAATGTAGTTCTGACAACTTGGAACAAAAGAGCAAAATGTGGAGCACTTGCTAAGAGCTTTAAGGATAAAACTCACAGTATAGTTAAGACAGTTCATTTATACTTGCAGACAGTTATGTTGTAGAATTTTAATGAGTTAATATGATTTAGTATTATTTAAATCTTAACAGTGAATGTGTGGCAGACTGCCCCAATGTAGAATAGCTTGGAACATGGAATTTTTATGACTCAAAATAAGGAAAGGTCCAGATGAGGCACAGGTATGCCCACATTTTAAAGCTGTTGTGTGTCCACTTATAGTTGTATGGAAAATGTTTTAGTTGTTTTATCTCTCTGAAAGTCAAAAGCTCTCTGGGACCAATGAACAGTGAAGAAGGAAAATACTCGGAGATCATCACAAAGGTTCCCTTTCTTTGAGGCACAGCCATTAGTTTTTGGATTGCCAGGGGCATGGTGCGACCATAGTGGTACTTATGAAGGGCAGGGATAGAAGACATTCTGGTAGCTATCATCAGCAGTCAGCATTGCCATTGATGTTATTGAGAAAGTATTTAGAAAGATCCCAAGGTAAACAATCCTCTGCATGTGAAAATGGGATTTAAATGTTACTTGTGTCTAAGAGATGATATTGCTAACAACTGAGTACTGGTTGTTTCTGAGATAAAGAGTAATGCAATGCTGCTGTTCATTTGTTGCATTGTGATGGCTATCTCTGCAGTGCAATGTATGACTCGGTTCTTTGCTGCAGAGCTGGTTGCACTATTCCATTTATGCCTGCTGAGCTAGTTATGATTTCATGCAGTGTCGTTTACATGATTTGGGGTAAAGCTAATGGCAACTGGCAAGCTGTACAGTTAAAACAGTCTTGGGAGGTGAATAGACGTGAAACTTGAGGTATTTCTTTATTTGAGAATACTGTTCAACTTTCCCTCTATGTTTAAAAGCCACAGTATCTATCTTTGTTGGAAAGTAAGATACAGGAGAGATGTTATGGTCCTGTAAAGACAGTCTGTGCTTTTCTTATTGTCCTGATGTTGTGGGCACTTAGTTGTCTAGGGGCTGTAGTGTGCAGTCAGTGTTAGATTTGTTCAGCTTCTTGCAGTCACTAGTTTCAGATGTTCTTCATGTTTCACTGTTGCAGTCATCACATTTGGGTTATCCCTGCCAGGGTAGCCCTCGGCTGGCACAAATAATAGAGACTTAGGATTTCTGCATTGGTTGCTGTTGCTTGAGGACTGACATCAGGTCATCAGTAGTATAAAGTAATGTAGCCGATGCCATTACATCAGTATTTCTTGCTATGGAGCCCGAAGCAGAAGCAGTTCGCATGAGTTCCAGTCAGCTGCTACCTGAGTTTTTGTTTCCAAATTGAAGTAGAAGTCTTCTAAAGCTAAGTACCCCATTGCGGATCCTTTTTTCTTGCACTAACTGATGCCAGAAAAAGTTAGGAATTGTCTAGACTGTGAAAAGCTAATACCACACTGAGACTTCCACTCTTACTTTGTCACTTGTTTAGGCCCAGACCATGATGTCCACCATTGTCGCTTCTGTGCTTTGTTCAACGCAAGAACTATTCAGTGTCAGGCCTGTATTGTAGCCAGATATTTTGATTTACAGTCCTCATATTCCAATATGGCTTCAGTTAGCACAATTCCTGCCAGGCTCTTTCAACTCTCTGGGAGACCAATTAAGCAGAAACCTTCTGGACCTACATGAGTGGCAGCTCAACAGAAGTACATTCACCCTAATAACTCAGAAATGGGGAACCCTGAATGTTGACATATTTGCCTCCCACTCCAACCATCAGCTCAGCAAATTCTGCACCAGGGAGCATCAGTGCATGGCCTGGAAAGTGGATGCTGTGTCCTTCCCCTGGGTCAGTCTGTCAGTTTAAGCCTTTCCTCCCCTTCCTCTCATCCCCAGAGTACTGCTCAAAATATGGGAAGGAAAACCAAAGACCATTCTTATAGCTCCAGACTGGCCCCAACAACACTGGTACCCCTTGCTGTGCAGTCTGTCCCCACTGCCTCCATGGCATCTTCCTCAGATTCTAAACCTCCTGACCCAGAGGGAAGGAGAATTCATGCATCCCCAATTGCAGACACTCAGTTTGGAGGCTTGGCTTATTCCCTAACCCTGAACCAATCTGCCATCCTCAGTAAACAGGTTCTGGATGTTATCCATGAGGCCAGACATCCTAGTACCAGAAAGCCTTATGCAGATAAATGGAAAAGGTTCTGCGCCTGGATCCAGGCTAAAGGGGCCAATACAGCACAGTCCTCCCTCCCTCTCATCCTGGATTACTTAGCTGACCTACTACACAGTGGTCTCTCTTTCTCCTCTATAAAAAATCATGCCACTGCTATTTTTGTTCATTTTTCCACTGAGCAGCCCTTTTTCTCACACCCTTTGATCAAACAGTTCCTCAGAGGGCCTATTAACTTGAGGCCCCCCCAGAAGGGCACCAACACCAGCTTGGGACCTTAACTTTGTCTTGGAAAAGGTCACACTGCCTCCTTTTGAAACAGTTTCTTCTGCAGAGCTAAAATTTCTCTCCTGGAAGACAGCATTCCTTCTGGCAATCACTTTAGCCAGAAGAGTCTCTGAGCTGCAAGCACTCATGGCTGTGGAACCCTTCATCATCTTCCATGCAGACAGGGTATCCTTCAGAACTAGCCCATCCTTCATGCCCAAGGTGGTGTCCAGTGTGGTTCTCAACCAATCCATTCATTTGCCCACCTTCTTTCCTAATCCCCAGAACAATGGGGAAAGGATTCTTCACTCTCTAGATGTGCATAGACAGCTCAGATTCTATCTGGACAGGACTAAATCCTTCAAAAAGTCTGATCAATTGATGGTTAGCTTTGCTTCAGGGGCAGAAGACAAAGCCATCTCCAAGCAAACCATTTCCAAATGGATAGCACACTGCATCCATTTCTGCTGCAAACAGCATGGAAAGCCTCCCCCCAAGGGGGTCAGGACACACTCGACCATAGCAGCCTCCACCTCTGCAGCTTTCATCAGAGGAGTCCACACCAGGGACATCCTGGAGGCTGCCACCTGGACATCTGGTCACACTTTTATCAAGCGTTATCACGTGCCTCTCTTCTCCAAATCCAGGGCAGGTTTTGCCTTTGCAGTCTTGCAGGGCATCCTAGCCTGCCCCTAGTTTCCTCCACTGCCTCAACCCAAATGTGATGACTGCAACAGTGAAACAAGAAGAACATAGTACAGTTGTGTACACTTACCATAAATGTAGATGTTCGAGTGTATTCACTGTTGCAGCCCTGTTTTCCCTCCCTCCATCCCCCCTTTATTCTCTTTCTCCTTTTATTACCATTCTTCCTTGTTGTTCTCCTTTCCTTACAAGAGACATATCGGTATTTATTTTCCACTGGTGGGATTCTTCCACCAGAACCTGGCCTCCTACTTTGGGGGCTCCTGACAGTTTAGGGCAAGAAAAACTGATGTAATTGCGTCAGCTGCCTTATTTTATATTACTGATGACCTGACGTCAGTCATCAAGCAACAGCAACCAACGCAGAAATACTAAGTGTCTGGTATTTGGGCAGGCTGAGGGCTACCCTGGCAGGGATAACCCAAATGTGATGACTGCAACAGTGAATACACTTGAGCATCTACATTTATGGTAAGCATACACAACTGTACTTTTTGATGTGTCCGTAGAGATGACATCAGATGAGCAGTTTGAAGACTAAGAGTTTATATATGTTTATTAGTCACGTTGAACATTACTTGTGTATTATTTTTAAGATGCTTTGCATGAGACAAAGTAATTATGCGTCTGTTTCATCTCAAAAGTCTTTCAAGCACTAACTGTAACTAACTGCCTGTATTCTTGTTTATTAAATACATGCAATGCTGTTTATAGACAAGTACTTATTTTGTGCATGTCATGAATGGAGGGGGGGGGGGGCTGGACCATTGCCTTGCTTAGGGCCCTGTTTGACCACGATTAGACATGAGTTATTCCTGCTCATCTCTCATCAGCACTATTGTGCTGTCAGTGTTGTGTCTTGCTGCTACTAATTCATCTTTTGGATATAGTCAAGAGTTCCTTCCCCCAACCAAGTAGGTACTGAGCCCCAAACTTGTATAAAGCTAGTAACCCTTATCTCTGGATACCTTAAACTATATGGTCATATTCATCAGTGGTCTTTATTATACTGTATCATCTTACCTTCAGCATATATTAATTATTTTTTTAACATTCTCTCTTTTTCTATTGTCTATTAATCAGTGTGCTTGAATTACAGGAAAAACTACCATAGTAGATATTAGGTATCTAGTAGCTATTTCAATTGTAGAACTTACTTCACATTCGGTTCTCACATTCTTTGACTTTTCTTTCTTTACTAATTTCATTTTTATGAACTTAAGAACTTAATATACACAGCTTTGTTAACAGTGATTAACAAAACTGATCCAAATATCCAAGTATATTCAAACTGATTAGATTAAACTCATGCGCAAAAGTATAGCGACCTACATTAAAATGAGAAGTTATTTCTTCTAAGCAAACTTTGCCAGTTTATGTCATAAACAAAGTCCATCAAGCGACTACCTACCATGTTCAAAATTAATCTATTTTCTACTAATAAAAACACGATTACACAAAGAAGTAATATACTATGCATTGTCAGCTGAAAAAAGAAAAAAAAGGAAAAGCAAAGACAGTCGCCACCTAAAGTAATACTCAATAACCAAATCTACAAACTACAGAATACATCTATTAAAATGTACCATAATAATATAAATGTTAATCTACACTAGCCTTCTTGAGTAACAATTTTCAAAAAATAACTCCTCAAATTGCAACAGTATCACATTTGATTGTAGAATAAAATTCAGATATCCTTTAATTAAATAACAACCAGTCTCTGTTATGATGAACAGAACCAAGATCTGCATTGTTCCTTATTATTAATAATACAAAATGTAACCTAAGTTGCGCACAGACCTGTTTCTCAGAAATAAAGGAAATCATTGCAGTAGCATCCTTATCCTATACAAAATATGATGATAAGTGATATGCACATAGACACTGATTGTGATAATAACTTCCCTTCAGCTAATCTCATAATAATAACGTTCCCATCCTCTTCCTTTATTAATAGTACTTTTTCATCTCCAAATATACATCCAAGATCACTAAAATGGATTAAAATTATAAGTCTAATGATAAGATGTAGCTGAAACAAAATTTAAGTTTCATGCCTCCTTTGAACTTTGCATTCAAATAGTTTAGGTATTACTGAAATAATGGCTCAGACTTGATATTAACAAAAAAAAAACTGTATGCTGTGACACATTCCACATTATATAACTGCAAAATGCATGCAGGAGTTAAAAGAGTGGAGCATTAATCTTTACAAAATACATCTAAAATGTATTGTATGCAATAAATAACTGCCTATGATAATAATCAGGACTCCATCATCATTACAGTGGGAATAAGAGCACATACATCAGAAAGTCAGATTTTATGGCATTTTAATTCCATAAAAAAAAAACAGCTCTAGAAGACACTTTTCTGGGGGATTTATTAAACAGGCTAGCATGAGCTGTAGGCCCTGTTTTAATGATGTGCCATTTTCTGATTCAGAGATGTAAGCTGCGACCAGGAAAGACCTCATTATTGGCTCATTTGCATATAGCTAAATTGCTATTTACCATTGCAACATGCAGATCAGCAGTTCTTCTGGTAGTTAACTGTGGTGGCTGCACTGCGTAATCCTCGATATCCCTGTCACCTCTGTCAGTCTCCCACACATAGAGATGTACACATTCAAATGTAAACACTCAGACACATAAACACAACGCAGTCCTCATACCTGTCTCTGAGACCTCACTCTACTCACATATCTCCTTAACCGATTTTATCCCTAAAATCCCCAGTACTTACATCTTCTGCAATCGCTGAACATGAACTTTTGGCTGTATTCACTACTATGAAGTGGGAGGAGTTGTTTAGCTCATCTACACAGAGATTCCATGAAGTATGGAGGTGGTTCCTAGGGAGAAATCACATGGCTAATTAGCATATGCTTATCCCCTGGGCTGTTGCATTTGCATGTAGCACAGCCTTGGAGATGGCTAGGGTGCTGCATGTCTTTATGCTGCAGCACCACATTAGGACTGTCTCTGAATTCAAAAAGGTTACAGTGATGAGTACACAAGCTGTACACATCCCAGTAACCTTTATGAATTGTCCTCTGGGCTGCAAACATGAGCAAATTAGAAATACTTTGTACAGTTTATATCAACTCAGAATGCCAACAATATTTCCACAACTGAAATTCTTGCAGACACAATCACTGCTCACCACTCAACCTTCCTAATCTGGAACTAAGGCAAAACTCATAATTACAACAAAATTCAAAGTGCATAGCTTTAAACATATAAATTAAGATTAAAGTTCATGTGCCAAGGTATTTTTTATGACTTATTTTTGCAGTACTTATGCTCATCGTGAAAGCTGTGCTGTCTGATTCTAAAATATGCAGTTCTTTATTTTCTTTATTAAAACTAAGTTTAGTAAACTTGTGTTTTTATTAACTGTTTGCTGAGCAGCTGTTAGTTACTTTCCAATTCTGAATTGCGTGGTCATGTATTTTGATGATGCAATAAAGGAGATAAAAAGCTTGTAGTGGCTAAACATGTTTTCTGTAGTCTGCATCGGATTACCACACATAAAGTGACATGGACTGCCACACACTCAGTCACTCAGTAGGATAATAAAGCAATACTTAACTACATGCATTTATTTTCAAATAATATGTAATACAAAAAATACAGAAATTGACAAGATTGCAAGTAAAGTGTAAAATGCTTGTATATGGTGTAACAACACAGATATAATGCTGTAATAAATAGTTGTCTACCATAAGATTATCAGTCTTAGGAAGAAAATTTGGGTATATAAATCAGAGCAATGATGGACTGCATTAGTATGTGATACACTGGATTAGTGTTAGAATTAAAATGCTCATTTAACTGAAACGGCTTCTTCAGAAGGTGAAAGCTCTACCTATATGTGGCATTAGGTACTGCAGGCAGTTCTTAGTGGGGTGTCAAGACAGCTTGCAATACAGAGTTCCATATACAGGTGTAGTTGCACTGCTGGCTTCAGGAATCAGGGAGAGAAGACTATGGGGCAACGCACATGAGCAGTTCAGTGTACTGTGAACAATCGCCCAAAGTCCTGTGAGGATGGCTCACATTGTTCTTTTTTTCAAAATTAAATTTCATTCCTGGTTGGCTATTGGCCCTGCAAGCTCATTCTTCACCTTTGATTGGGAAAATACAAGAATGATGGCCATGCCATCTTACAAGTGGAGCTACACTGGACAGTAAGAATGATGGCCATGCCATCCTACTATACTACACTGGACAGTAAGAATGATGGCAATGCCATCCTACTATACTGAACAGTAAGACTGATGGCCATGTCATCCTACTATACTACACTGGACAATACGAATGATGGCCATGCCATCATACTATACTACAATGGACAGTAAGAATGATGGCAATGCCATCCTACTACACTGAACAGTAAGACTGATGGCCATGCCATCCTACTATACTGAGCAGTAAGACTGATGGCCATGTTATCCTACTATACTACACAGGACAGTAAGAATGATGGTCATGCCATCCTACTGTAATACACAGGACAATAAGAATGATGGCCATGCTATCATACTATACCACACTGGACAGTAAGAATGATGGCAATGCCATCCTACTGCACTGAACAGTAAGACTGATGGCTATGACATCCTACTATACTACACTGGACAGTAAGAATGATGGCCATGCCATCCTACTATACTACACTGGTCAGTAAGAATGAAGGCCATGCCATCCTACTATACTACACTGGACAGTAAGAATGAAGGCCATGCCATCCTACTATACTACACTGGACAGTCTTGTGATCATATACTCCATCCGAATGTCAGACCTGGCTCCCATACAGTGATACCAGTTCTGGCATACAGGTGGATCTGCTGCACTGGAGAACACTGGCCAGTCTCACCAGTCCTGCTGAGAACTTGGGTAAGCTTGCATTTTTTTCAGAATCGATTCAGTAATGCAGAATGTTATAGACTATAAGTACCCTCATTCAATTCAACACCTGAAGGTACTGACCTACTCATTGTTTGCTCACCTTATGACCCCTCATTCAATTCAACACCTGAAGGTACTGACCTACTCATTGTTTGCTCACCTTATGCCCCCTCATTCAATTCAACACCTGAAGGTACTGACCTGCTCATTGTTTGCTCCCCTTATGACACCTCATTCAATTCAACACCTAAAGGTACTGACCTACTCATTGTTTGCTCCCCTTATGACCCCTCATTCGATTCAACACCTGAAGGTACTGTCCTACTCATTGTTTGCTCAACTTATGACCCCTCATTCAATTCAACACCCGAAGGTACTGACCTACTCATTGTTTGCTCACCTTATGACCCCTCATTCAATTCAACACCTGAAGGTACTGACCTACTCACTGTTTGCTCACCTTATGACCCCTCATTCAATTCAACACCTGAAGGTACTAACCTACTGATTGTTTGCTCCCTTTATGACCCCTCATTCAATTCAACACCTGAAGGTACTGACCTACTCATTGTTTGCTCACCTTATGACCCCTCATTCAATTCAACACCTGAAGGTACTGACCTACTCATTGTTTGCTCACCTTATGACCCCTCATTCAATTCAACACCTGAAGGTACTGACCTACTCATTGTTTGCTCACCTTATGACCCCTCATTCAATTCAACACCTGAAGGTACTGACCTACTCATTGTTTGTTCACCTTATGACCCCTCATTCAATTCAACACCTGAAGGTACTGGCCTACTCATTGTTTGCTCACCTTATGATCCCTCATTCAGTTCAACACCTGAAGGTACTGGCCTACTCATTGTTTGCTCACCTTATGATCCCTCATTCAGTTCAACACCTGAAGGTACTGGCCTACTCATTGTTTGCTCACCTTATGACCCCTCATTCAATTCAACACCTGAAGGTACTGGCCTACTCATTGTTTGCTCACCTTATGATCCCTCATTCAGTTCAACACCTGAAGGTACTGGCCTACTCATTGTTTGCTCACCTTATGACCCCTCATTCAATTCAACACCTGAAGGTACTGACCTACTCATTGTTTGCTCACCTTATGACCCCTCATTCAATTCAACACCTGAAGGTACTGGCCTACTCATTGTTTGCTCACCTTATGATCCCTCATTCAGTTCAACACCTGAAGGTACTGGCCTACTCATTGTTTGCTCACCTTATGACCCCTCATTCAATTCAACACCTGAAGGTACTGACCTACTCATTGTTTGCTCACCTTATGACCTATCAGAAGCTTGCACCAGGTGAACCAAAATTATTAAGTAATTGGACAGCTACTCAGTATACAGTACATATAAATACATATTTATTTTAAATGCAATAAATATAGCCACAGTGATATAACTAAAGTAAAAACTACATATATGAGAATTAGAAAGCCTGGTTTACATAATGAGAACATAATTACAATAAAGAAAAGTGGCAAAAATAAACTTTGCACTTAATTTGTAAGCCAAGCAATCATGGAAACAGACTGGAATCCCTTAAAACAGTGCCCTATTGTTAATAAAGCTCTAAGCTACTTTAATAAAAGTAATCAACACTATCATCAATAGCTTAACACCCGCAAAATCACTGAGATGAAAAAAGCCAGTCTCAACAATGTATAATTAACAACCTTAAGAAACATTCATGATAGACATGATAACAGACTAAGATCCTTTGTTTTTCAGCACACAACGTAAGATGTGTTCATAACAGTCTCTCTCTCTCTCTTTGAAAGAAAATATTAACTTATATGGGAATCTAAACTCTCTTATGTAGTTACCTCCAGTAAAAGAGTGCCCTGAGGGTCAGTCCTTCAACCTGTATTCCTTAGTTTCTGATTAAACAATTTGCCCAACTATTGTAGAGGTCTGCAAGAGCTACAATATAGTATGTTTAAGTTATTGCACTACTGTGTTCAGTTTAGGACCTTATTATCGTTAAATAAAATTTACATATAGGCTTTATATTGTTGGAAAACATACCTGCAACATTTCCACCTAATCTTAAATGGACATTCTGATTCTACAACAGGCACTATACCTGTTCCACCACATTCCAGATTTAAAACATTATCAGGTGATATCATCCTACAGTTTTATAATATTAAATACTTAGGTTTCATTGTGCATGCTTCCACTTCCTTACAAAATCTGATACTAACTATGATCAAATATGGCAATATAACTCTCAGCTCTCATACAGAATTAGATACCATTTCTCTTCTAAAACCTGTACCAGATTTGTTACTTTACTAATCCACTCCCAATTATTCTGTGGTAGCATTTGGTGTACCACAATCTTCGCTGGCCTACTATTTAAACTAGAGCATACATACTAAAAATGTAATAAACGTATCTTAGGCTGCCTACTAAAAACACATTATTGCTGTCACCATTTGAGTTTGCAGTAGCCTTCCTTTAAAAATAAACTGGACTGATACTTTTTATGCAACACACTCAGACTCATATTCAGGATAGACCTAAACCAGCTTTCATGGACTAAGTACCCCTTCCCCATCTAGAAAACTTTGGTTCTCAATCAAACTGCTAATTAAGAGAATTAGAACCAAAATCTCTTACAGAGATTCCCTACTTAAAAACTATATTAGGCAAATCAAGAGTAACTATGATGAGCAAACATGTAATCAACTTCCCTCTGATATCACAAATTGTGTCCTTAATACCACTTCAAAAATCAACTCCTCACTTACGTAATAATCTAGTCAAATATAATTGCTGAAGTAATCCTTCCACTATTCTTACCTTTTTTCATGGGTACTCTTGATAAGCAGGGCAGCCTTGCTGTCATATACATTATTTTCCATAACAACAGTTTTGTATGTGCATTAAAGTGATTGAATTTCTTTGTCTTGTCTACTCTTTTTATATTATCTTCCCTACAGGCATTTTTACTCTTGCTTTAACTGCTATTGTCTACTAATTTATCAAAGAAAAGCTATCTGGATTATATTGTTTTAAAGTGCTCTTATTTCATCAGCTCATGCCTGTATGATTCATATTACTCTGTTATACTACTATATAACATGATGTACACAGTTTCATTTCTGTGTCCAAGAAATTATATGACTTCATACTTAAATTTGTATTGCTTTGTATCTTTTAACTTACATTTTCTTTCACCTTGAAATTTGTATTTGCTTGTACCCTCACCTCCTTCACCTGTGTGTTCACTTACAATGAGAAATGTTATTTAGAGCTCTTCTTCCCTAGCCCCTACTAAAAATGAGCTCTAACCCATCTGGACAATACTTTTATAAATAAGAAAAGAAATATGTAAGATAAATAAATTATGATGTGGACTGATTAAAAGAAATGTGTCCTTCTTGGAATAAGGAAACTCAGCATACAATGTTTGGTTGCAGTTTTATGCTAATAGCTCAACTGCTATGTTGCATGATATTTATGAACCATAGCAGCTATGACCTAACTGTGGGTCAGCAAAGACCAGTTTTCTCATATGTTGTGTTTGCAAGAATAATCTAGAATATTCCCTTCATGTGAGAATCATTATCACAGTGGACTCACTATTATGCAGCATTATTCTAGATCACAGAACAGGTGACCACCAACAATATCATCTCCAGCAGCTTGCAGAATAACATTTCCTTATTTGACAGATGGAAGTTACAGTTCCAGATTAGTTATCCACAATCCAAAAACTGTTACAGATCTCTATGGCACCTTTCACTTCACTAGCCTTTACATGCCCATGTTGTTGCAGAAACCAACATATTAATAACATTTATTTCAGATATAACACCTGTATTATGCACTGCATACTTCTGATCCTACCTCTTTAAACCTTCTTGTAAATGTGTATATATTTCTTTTACGTCTGTGTTATGCCATGTCATTATACCTATAATTTTGCATTACTGTTGTTACTATGTACATACCCCAGGCTGAGCATGCAAATGATCATATCTGAGTAGTGCTTTCACTTAGAAAACAAAATGAAATAAACAAATAAATAAATGAGATCTTCACTCAACATGTATGAACTGCATATTTATCTTCAATGTAAACTGCATTTGTCACAGAACTGAAGGGATGACAATCTCATGCAATCAATACATTTCTATTTCTGGTATCATTGCAGCTGTGTTTAGTACTGTCTGGAAATGTCTTACTAATCGGCTGTTATGCTTAGGCAGTGGTTTGTTGCCAATCCTTTTTTTATGAGAGCAAGTCAACTGTAACACGTGGTTGAGCTCGATGTATATTTATACATCCAACCCAAAAACCAACCCCAAAAAAAGTATCAGCTTGCTTCGTTTAAACGTTTTACATGAAATAATATTAAATTTGTTTTGCGTTGATATCTCAAAATATCCATTTACTGAGCTAATCTGAATAATGTACTCAGAAATAACCAAATAAGGTGTCAAGAGAACAAGTCAATATTGGCTGACACTCTACTGACAGTAATTTAGACTTCAAAAATGACAACACATTTCCCTAAAACATTAAAGTAAGTGAACATTGATTGCCAATGGCTGGCAGCCAGACATGGCACCTTTGGCAAAGCAAACAGCAGTAAATGAAACTGTCCTTAATTAACAGATATACTGTAGTCACTTAAAATGTGTGAAGGCAACAAGCCCTGTTATTTGTGAGTCACAGACTTTTTTTTCCTTGCTCAGCCACATCAAAGATAAATAAAGGGTACCTATACAACCACAGGCTGAAAACCAGATTAATTTTTGGAGGGAATAAGTTGAATTTAGAGTGTGGATTTTTGACATCTTTCAGCTTCTGTCTCAGTAGCACAGTATAGCTTTATATGAGGACTGGCACACAAGACTTTCTGGCATGTTAAAGCATTTAACCATGGAAGAACTCAAACAACCACACTCACGCATGCAGGGCAGGAATATCACAACACCTCACCTTGTTTCTTGTATCTCAACATTCTAGTGCCATTGGGTGGTTCACAATAACTTGTTAGCTATAGCCATTTTTCAGGTCTCAGCACTTTTTATAGATTCTACTATAAGGTTTTTAACAACAGAAGATAAGAAATAAATAACAGGCTTATTTTATTCACATAAGGACAATATTAATATTCTTACTTTTTCAGTTTATGTGCCACACACAGCAAAATCTATTACTGAATAGCAAGACAAAAAATATTTTGTCTTTACATTTATAAAGGTTAGCTGCAAACTGTGTGGCCTCAGGTCTGAGAACATTATGTTTATTATTCATTTTCTAATTGAAGACTTTGGCTACAAAAGTCTTAGATACCATAACACTTTTTTCTGGCTATAAGCCCTAGTCAGTTTACGAAGTGCATGCCAAATTGCCCTAAGCAGAAAGTGTTCCTGTAGTTTCAAACAGGCAAGCAAACACCTAATAGGATGTGTCTGTCTATTCATTAATCAGCATTTCAATTATTCTATTTGATCATTAACTGGAAATTGACATTGGGTACTTAAAAATAATTTTCATGTTTTTTTCTGTGCAAATGCACCTTTAAATAGCAAATGCCATAAAACTGATTTGGTTGTTACATAGTTATTAAAGGAAACCCATTACTTCTATAATGCTAAGTTCCATCAGTATGTGTAATCAGCAAAAAATCTATCTATCTATCTATCTATCTATCTATCTATCTATCTATCTATCTATCTCTATCTCTCTGTCTCTCCATCTCTCTAGCTATCTATCTGTGTGTGGGCTTTGTGTTTGTTAACTTCACACCATTACAGTGACCCCATTCAACTGTTCATCTGAAGAACAGAGTAGCGGTATCGACCCTTAAGTTTATTATTCAACCAACAGAAGTACTTGGATGAATTAACCCTCAGCAAACAGTATATTTTGGTGTTTAATATACATGGACTTACAAACATGCTCATCAGCTCCTTATAAAAACTACAACTGTTTTCACAGAGTACAATATTTATTTTATTAATTTATTTGCATTTCTTTACTGAGAAAGTCCATCTGGGTCAAACAGAAGTTGTTTTTTTAGTGGAGGCCTGGGGAAAAAAGTTAAAAAATAATACATAAGCAAATGCAATTAGTATACAAAAATACTGTGTGAGAGTTGTAACTTAGCTTGGGCTCTAAAAAACTTACAAAGTATAACAATTATGGGGAATATAGACCAGAAGACATATTAAAATTAGTAATACCACTTACTAATATTTTCACAGCATTATGAAGTTTTTAAAAAGGACTGTAAACTGTTATTGTTGGGTAGTTAGATTATTGTGATGGTGTGTTTATTGAGATTGTAAGTTCAGGAACAAGTGGTCCGATCAGTAGTACCAAGGACACCCTCCAAGGAAAATGTAAATGAAAATGTGTAATTACACAAGTCCACCAAACAGATGTAAAACCACATAATTTATTCAATACTAAGGTCCAAACAATACGAACAAATGGTTAAGCGCTTTCACCCAGGTTCAATCCCAGGCTTCCTCAGAACAAAATTCTGTGAAACCAGTGGTGGGTTTAAATACCCAAAGCTTGAACATGTGACATTTCATAATTGAAGTTCAGTAACTTCCAATCAAGTAAAATACGTTAATTAAAACATATTAAAACATAGTAAATATCATAGACATTTTCCCTTTTAAAAAACCTTCCCATTCAAATATGTAATCTTACATTCTTAATAATTACTTAAATTAAATTGTTGTAATTAAATTTTAAACACATTTAGAAAAAAGTATATATAATGGTTAAAAGGTTGTGTGTTATTATGTTTACAATAATTGTGTTACCCTTCTAAATAGTATGTGTTGTTTGAATTGTGTGTGTATGTACACCACTATAAATGAATAAATGAATAATCAATATTAAATATAATAGTTTATTTATTTATTTATTTATTTGACATTTGTTGACCAGGAATGTCTGACTGAGCTTGCGACCTTTTTCAGCAGGGACCCGGGGAGAAAAGCTCCACAAAGTATTATATACACCATAAAAATGTTTACAAACAATACAGTGTACATGAGGTAATATAAACATGCATTATAATGCTTGGATTCCCAATAGTAGCATGAGAGTTTAAAGGTGTTATTTACAAAAAAGGCAATAAAACATTATGTTAACGTTATGTATATATCTCCAATTCATAAGGACTTCATATAGAGGGGAAGTAATGACAATTAACCCAGAGTTTAAAAAAAGGGTACAGAAGTACTGTATATCAAATCTTAGTTCTTACAGGCAACAGCATGTACATCAGTAATCAGAAGCAGAGGGGAAGTTGATAGAGAGAGCCAGGGATAGAAAAAGTAAAGTATCAAGAGAAAAAAGTGTGTGGGGGGTGGCAATGGGCAAAAGAGGGAAAATTAGAGATTTTTTTTTTAATTTGTAAATGAGAGAGGAGAGTAGCAGTAGTTAGAATCAAGTGAAATCTGAGAAAGGGGAATAAACTAAGTGGGAAATAAGGGAGAGAGGTAAATATGAGTTGTGAAGAAATTAAGTGATAAAGGGATTAGGAGAGAAAGGAAGGAGGCCAGGCAGATAGTTTAATACAAAAAGAATAGAGTAGTGAAATGTAAGATTGAGAAAGATCAGGGAGCATATCTCTAAATCATGAGGCCTGAAACATCACAGAAAGTCAACAATGCATATGTGCTTCCATGCTTCATGCTTGCATTGTCTATATTTATTTATTTTATTTATTTATTATTTATTGACATTTGATTACTGGGAAAGTCCAACTGGGTAGAAGCATATTTTCTGCAGAGGCCCAGGGAGAAAAGCTCCAAATTATAACAAAAAATTTTAAGAACAATAATTTTACAATCTTCAAAAATAAAAACATCTGCAGTTGAAATAATTATAAAAAAAATGAGAGGCATAATATTAAGACATTGGCTAAGAATCGATTCAAGTTATATGACAATCATTTAATATTTAGAGAACTTTAGATAATTTGTAGAGAAATTAAAGGTAAATTAGTTTAATACAAACAGGAATTGCAATATGAATTGAGGGAAAAGCAGACTTATAGTACATTTAGAGAGAAAGCCAGGGAAGATAATTTGACAGAAATAAGGAAGTAAGTGAAGAAGGGAGAGTAAGGAGGTATAAGGAATGAAAAGGAGCTTGTTCATATTTAAGGATATACTTTTTCCTGGTTTGAGCAAGAACAAAACCAGATTTTAGCTAGAAAGTGTTTCAGAGTGGTTTTGAAAGATGGGAGGGTACTGACTTGATGGATACAGGTAAGGAGTTCCAGGCCTTAGCAACCTTGAGTACAGACCACCCAGCAGATTTGATAGGTTTATAGACAGACAAGTGTTTTTGGTCACTGGACCACAATGACTAAATGGGAACATAGTTGTGTAGAATAGGTTTTAGTGCTGGAGAGGCAGATGGATGCTGGATAATTGCATACATGGTAAGAAGCTGTGTATATGTTAGTTGATGAAGCAGTTCTAACCAATTTAGGCTTTTTAGTGTTATACAGTGGTGGGTTCTGGAAGGGGTATTTGCTACAAATTTAGCAACTTTGTTATAGCATTGCTCAACTATTGTAAAACCTTGAGGTTAGTAAGGATGGGAGTACTATAAAGAAGTGTGG
The DNA here is from genome assembly GCF_019279795.1 of Protopterus annectens. Taxonomy (NCBI): domain Eukaryota; kingdom Metazoa; phylum Chordata; order Ceratodontiformes; family Protopteridae; genus Protopterus; species Protopterus annectens. Next base: position 401,385,821 of record NC_056734.1, on the reverse strand, counting down.
GGAGAAGATAAATAGTGGCAAGTGTAGTCTTGGTGAGAAAGTTTTTGGCTCTCTAAAGCATCCCTATTTTTTTATTATTTTTATTTGGTTCCAAAACAATAAATAAACAAATCAATTATAAAACAAACAAATAACTATTTACATAGGTCCACAGCTGATTGATGCATCAAAGTTTTACATATCAGCAACAATTAATATTTTTCAAGCAAGTCTTTAAGTTTAAGCCAAGATTTATACGAATGTGTAATATTAGAAGTTCTCATCTTTATAGTACGCAATTCACTACTTCAAACAATTTTTGCCATACTAACAAATTCAACATTAGAGGGAGTAACTTTACTTTTCCAATTTTTAGTAATTACTTTTCTGGCTATAGCAAGAATAGACCAAAGAAGAGGCACTTGACTTTTTGAAAATATTGCAGGGATCACAGCATTAAATAAAACTAAAGGTTTAGAAATACTACATCTATCTGACCACAGAGCTTGAATAAAGTTATTCATTTCTTTTCAAAAACGAGATGATTTCATATTCATATACCATATGCATCCAATCCACTATTACTTCCAAATTACATCTCTAGCATTTAATTCTGTTTGATTTATACATAATTATAATTTTGTTAGTATTGACAATAGCTCTGTGTAAGAACTTCAAAGTGAAAATGTTCCAGTATAATGGAGATGTGTTTTAGCTGTAAATTTTAATATTATTTTATTGTATTCTTCAAAGAAGTCCTCATTATTAATTTTTGAGGATTAGTTACAATAGGAATTCTCTATGTGAAATCTAACTTAAGAATTTTATAAATTTGTGACAAATATGCCCCGGGATTCATGAAGCTCGGCGCAAGGCCGGCGTAAGGGCTGCGCCGGCGGTGCAGTGAATAGCTGGCGTAGTAGCGCCATATGCATAGTAATGAGAGTGCGCCGCAACCACAGACACGTGCGTATTGTACGTGAGCGAGCCCAAGTAGGATGCGTCCGGAGGCGTGGCTAAGCCGGCAGGCGGTGAGCAACCTAATGTGCTGACTGCCACGGTCCGCCCATAATAGTAATGGCAGCAGCCAGGGCCCGTGCAGAATGAAACGCACGTAGAGTATGCAACATAGTACCCGTCCCAACTAAACGGAGAAGCAAATACAACCCACGAAGCCCTAAGTGTACCCGTCCAAGGAGCAAAGGATACGCTTAAGACCGCGTTTGTCCCGCAATGCACCGTCAGTGGTCATACCCAGAGAAGGTGTACGCAGCATGTCAGCGCCGCACCGACATAGGAGTAGCGACTAAGGTTACCACCTGTCCCACTTTGCGAGGGCAGTCCCTCTATGGGCAGTTGTGTCCCGATAAAAATATTAAAAATGGCAAATGTGCTAAGATTGTAGGACATAATGATATCCCGTATTTAATGTAATGGTTGCATGAATTGGTTATTTCTGTAACTGAAATATCTCAGTGTCACAAGAAACAGAATAAGCAACCAAACTGCCACAACAATAAGCTTTTATTTAGGCAAACAAGTGAAGTTCTATGCTATATAGTGACCGTGTGTATGTGTTGGCCTGTAAAATCAGATGTGAGTCGAAAATATCCCACCTTGGCAACTGGAAAAGGTGGCAACCCCAGTAGCGACATGGGCATGGTCACCAGGGTTACCAGCTGTCCCAATTTGCCATGGACAGTCCCTCATTGGACAGTTGTGTCCTGGCAAAAATCGAAAAACTGGCAAATGACCTGAGATTCCCTGCCAAAAATATTCCCGCAATATACCTGTAATAGTAGCATAAAACATATATTTTGTATATGAAACACATACATGGCATAAGAAACTGAATAAGGAACCCAAATGCTAACAGAATAAGCGTAAAGTATGGCAAACAAGTGAAGTTCTGTCAACTCCACTTGCCGCGGGTATGTGTTGTCCTGCAAAATCCGATGTTTCCACAAAACATGTCCCACTATGGGCATTGGAAAAGGTGTCAACCATAATGGTCACAAGCAGTAGTGAGAGTACATAGCCGGGTAGCTGTGTCAACACAACAACAGGAAGGAACCAAGATACCCTAAACACAGGCAAACATGTGCATAGCAACATATCCCACACCCAGCAACGTGTCTGTCGCATACACAGGATGGCGTATGTTTAAGTGTAATATCCAGAAGCAGAACCCATGCATGCAGATGTAATACACAATAGCCTCATTGTAGCATGTAAGTCCCACCCATGTACACCTGTGCACCCAAACCAGCTAGCATCCTTGTGCAGCTATACACCTACACACAATGTGCATACCTGAAATGTGGTAAGAAGTATGTGTTAGGCAGTGCCACGCGGCAAATCATACCCACATGTCACCAACCCACCCCAGGTACAGATATGGAAATGGCTGCATGTGAATGTGTGTGCAGAATGTGTACATCCATGTGGTATGTACCCGTCCAAACCATATAGGTTCGCTGCGCCACGGTGCACATAACTGTACACATGTGGACAAATCGGGTTGTTGAACCACCGCATCGATGATTAGCTATGCAGAGAAGTCAAACACATATAGCGGAACATGTGCCTACCAAACAGGGCGTCCTAACAGGGTGCTACAGGCAAAGAAGGGGAAGGTGGGACATCACATGTGGAGAGTAGCGTTGCGGACGGCCAAATACACACGGTCAAGGTAAAGGACGGAACAACATGCATATGGCGGATGGATGTTGTTAGAAAATATATATAGAAACACATATGAAGTGCCAGTTTAGAATCAAAATACTATATAATGCATTGAATTGTACCGTACAATATGGCAGTAGAAATGATCATGCATGTAATTGGTGAAGCTAAGCTGTAGTGTGATCGAATTCTGACCCTGGCAGTAACCAGTACAGCAGGCTTATGTCTCTCAGCATTAATTATCTGCTGGGTTACAGAAAAATAAATGTATGTACATGCATAACATCACCCCTTCCCTGAGGAGGATGGCCTTGTGAGCACTATCGAAGATAAGAGTACAACTCCTTACCAGAGAGACAAAGGAGCGTAGTAAGAAATGAACTGACTACTGTATCGGAACAGTCCAGGGTCCTTGAAACAGCTACAATCACAGAAGGACACTGTAATTGACCAGGTGCCTTGCAAGGCTGTGTTATTCTCATGGGAAAACATTTTAAAAGCACGACCTCAGCACCCACGTATGTATAGACTATTGCGGACCATAGTGATGGAAATGCCCTGTGACCGACCACGTCAGTAAGGTGGGCAAAAGCTGATTGTAAACACTATATAAAGAAATTGCTTACTGTATAGAGTCAGACAAAACTCTCATACTTGGACTGTATATTATATTGCCTGCCTGTGTACACTACTAAAACGTTGTGAACCCGAGCTTCCTGTGTTATTGACTGTCACTTAGAAAAGCCTACTGATCACTACAGTCTGGTTTTAACAACTTATTTGACATTGTGGTCCTTCTTAGCGGAATTCCCTTGGTAAGCTACAGGTCAGAGTGCATGGGTGGTTAGACATCTGCAGGAGAATTTGCCTAAATGGTTCTTCTTGAATGAAAAGACCTCCGACTGAATTGTTGTGTGTAAAGAGGCTGTCCACTGTCTGATCTGTGGCTGAAAAGCGGAAAACTGGATCCCAAGAAGAAAGCGTGCAGTCATAAACAGGAGGCTCAGGTAAGGAGGGTTTGTCTCTTTGTGTCTATTGTAGATCAGGGACCAGACTACATTGTATTTCTGTTAACAGTTGTGATAGCAGGTCGAAGACCAATCCAAATAGTGTTAAATCTGGACATAGATCAGGGGAACACAGAGTAGAGTAAATAGTCATTGTAGACACTACAGTGGATACAGGGAAGGAGATACCACATGGTACGAGAGAAGTGCGTAACAGTCGTGTAGAGGATATGGGAGATTAGTGCACAAACAGATCATGTGATCCGCGTTTGATGGGTGACGTGAAGTATATGCAATCGCAGAGAGCACATAATGTGAGATATTCTGCAAAATGGGGTAATAAATATGTCATTGATGGTATATTAGACAAAATATCGTTACTGAAACATTGGAATCTCTGAAAATGTGATGCAGATGTTCTAGGGTAACCACCTGTCCCACCCTGTGAGGCACAGTCCCTCTTTGGCCAGTTGTGTCCTGCAAACAAAACGAACAAATGGCAAATGTCCTGATATCTCAGGACAAAGATTTCTCAGATATCTTTTCAAATGGTAGCATAAAACAGTAATTTTGTATCTGGAACAACAAAATATCATAATAAACAGAATAAGCAACTGAAATGCTACAAGAATTGGTAGCTCTCCTGGCAAAAAGTGAATTCCTGTCCTATGTACTGGCCGTGGGTATGTTTTTTCCTGGCAAATTACACGTTCTAAACACCAATGTCCCACATTGTGCATTTGAAAAGGTGGCAGCCCTAAGATGTGCAGGCGACAAAACAGCGACAATTGGGTATCCGTCAAGCACATAGGTGGATTGAGGTAGTGAACCGAAGGGAACAGAACACTAAAAATGCGAAAGCATCATACGTACACAGAGAAGATCATAATACAGTAGTAGCAACAGCATACCCCCCTACCACCTCCGATACCACATCCAGGATATGAAGCGGGAGGGCAGGCTAGTCCCCACACATTATCCTGTGGCAACAGAGGTATCACAACGACCAAATGTAACAGAAGCTATTGAAACCACATCCCGAACTCGTAACATACCTAGGGACACTCGAGTAAGAAGACAGTCACTAGAACAGAGTGAGGATATCTGTCAATTAATTGAAGTACCGAACCCTCATGCAGGACAGGAAGGCCAGGACCCAACTCCCTTAGTGTATAGACCGTGGACACCAGAAGATATCTGTAAAGTCACAGAGGAATTCCCCATCTACAAAGTAATCACTATTCACCATGCAATACCCTGTATCTTCTGATCGGAAAACAAAGGGGGAATGGCGGATGGTACAGGATTTACAAGCTGTAAATCATGTAATAATACCTAGGGTACCGATGGTGCCAGACCCACACACAATATTGAATGCTATGAACACGCCACAGAAGTATCTTACCGTGGTACATATAAGCTATGCTTCCTTTGCAATACCTATACATCCAGATAGTCCATATTGCTTTGCATTTACATTCAGGGTAACAGATACAGCCATACCCGGCTATCGCAGGGATACTGTGAAAGTACAACGATATTCCCACAGGAGATGGCTAGCTACATTCCGGTGTTTACTCCACGCGGGGCCAGTCAAGTTCTACTTTATGTGGATGATATTCTGCTTGCGGCCCCTACCCAGCAGCAATGTATGGAAGATACAATAGCATTATTGGGATATTCAGCAGAACAGGGACATAAAGTAAGCAAGCATAAATTGCAACTACAGAGAATACAGGTCAAGTACCTGGGATATGTGGTATCCAAGGAGGGTAGAACATTACATGACGATAGGAAGGTAGCAATTTCACAAGCACCCAAGCCAACTACCAAGAAGGGAATGAAGTCCTTTCTGGGCCGACTAACATTTGTCAAAGCTGGTTACCAAACAATGCTTTGGAATCTGCTCTATTGTCTGCCTTAATCTTTAATATACCTATGGCAGCACAACATATACTACACTGGATTCCAGTAGCAGAAACAGCTTTCTGCAGACTAAAACGATTGATAGCTTCAACATCTGTATTAGGTCTCGAATAATCATAACACATGTTGTCAGACTGTAGATTGTAAGCGGAGATATATGACGTCAGTCTTGATGCAACAGCATGGAAGTAAGCAACGCTCCATAGCTTACTACTCATTGCAGTTGGACACTGTGGCATGGTCAGTGCCACATTGTGTACAGGCAGTTGTTGTAGCACCCATGGCAGTACAGGCCCGGCCTTAATGTTATTATTCCACCCTCTCACTGTGAGAATGTCTCATGCAGTTGCGATCATTCTGCTGCAAGAGAAGATAGCATTCCTGACCCGTGCTAGACATTTGTCTTGTTTGACCATACCACTGAGTCAACCTCATATGGTGATTGAACGTTGTACAACATTAAACCTATCAGCGTCACGTCCGACACCTGTGTATGGCACACCACACAGTTGCCTATATGAAATGGATGAAATAACTCCACACAGACATGATATCACTGATATACCCTTAGATGATGCAGAGGTGACAGTGTATGTGTACGGATCATGTAGACAGAGTCCTACAGGAGCGAATCAAGTAGGTTATGCAGTGGTAATTGATAATGAGATTGTAGACGCCCAACCCCTGCAGCATAGCGTGTCTGCTCAAGCAGCAGAATAGATAGCTTTAACACGTGCTTGTACTCTAGCGAAAAACTGATGTGTGGACATTTATACCGATAGTCAGTATGTTGTCTGTACAGTGCATGTTTATGAGCAGCAGTGGAAGAATAGGGGAATGATAACATCCACGGTAAACCGATTAATCATGCGCAATTGATCTTGAATGCATTAGATTCCATTCAGTTACCCACTAAAGTAGCTAATTGTAAATGTGCAGGTCATAGAAAGCAACAGGATAACAGTAGGAAAGGTAAGGCACGAGCTGATGCAGCTGCAAAACAAGCAGCCTCACAGTTGGAAAGTGTCTGTTTGAATGAGGAATGACAATCCTCAGACATTCTAGATGTAGAAATGTTACAAACAATGCAAACATCAACTACGAAAGCAGAAAAGCCGGCGTGGGTATGACGAGGAGCAATCCTTGAAGACGGACTGCACATATCCACAGTGAGAAAGCCAATATTAACGTCTAATGTATTCAGATATGTGGCTTTGTGGAACCATGGGTAGAGCCATGTCTCAACAGGGGGGATGGTACAGTTGGTTAACAGAATACCCCTAACATACGGAATTAGGAACCACATACAAACATCATGAGCAGCGTGTCACATTTGCAGTAGACATCATGCACAGGGAGCATTTAAACCGAAGGGAGTGAGTTTACCTACACCACCATAACCGTTCCGTACTATTTGTATGGAGTTCATACATCTGAATAAATGTGAAGGGAAGAAATACTGTTTAGTGATTACACATATATATAATCAAAATGGGTAGAAGCATTCCCAACCATGAATCCGGATGCAGCAGCAGTGGCAAAGGTGCCAGTAAAATAAAGTATCCCTAGATCTGGCATACTGTAAAGAAGCTACAGTGACAATAGAACACATTTAGTGAACCAGACAATCCCGCAACCTGGGGGATTATTTTGTATTTCCATGAATGTAAATTGCATGTACAACCCACAGTCAGCATGACTGCTGGCGCGGTACAATGGGATCCCAAGTAATAAGTAGAGGAGGTTGGTGGGTGACACCCAGATGAGTTACATTTGCTGTCTACCTCTAGCATTGCTGAGCATGACAACAGTTCCAAATGTAAAGTGTTGCACCCACTTCGAAGTAGTATGTGGAATGGCATATCATGTGCCAGAGTGGAAAGCTGTCATGCCTGCAGAGCCGGAGGTCGATGGCTCATTAGCAGGTGACATGAGAGGATTGTTAACCAATAACACTGTTTTGCAGTTAAAGTCTTTTACAGATAAAGAGCAAGCGAAGCCGGACGCATAGCTGACACCAGTATCCTGTGTGTATGTCACTGTTATCCAAAGAAGATAAATGCCAAGTGGAATGTGTGAAGGTCTGTACCAGGTACTGTTGGCAGCGCCTACTGCAGTAAAGTTTGCACAGAGGTCGTCCTGGGTTCACCTCACAGTTTTCAAACGGTAAAGGATATCAAGTCTGATTTACATCTTGTAGCTGATATACCATAGAGCCTGGATCACCCCAAAA